>NW_027330583.1:0-164488 GCF_022965805.1 Primulina eburnea
GGATGACAAGTAGTAGAAAACAACAATTTTGTGCCAAGTTTAGCCCATAAAGTCTTCCAAAAGTATAACTCAAGAATTTAACATCGCGACCAGAAACAATAGTCCTAGGCATGCCATGCACCTAACGACTTCTTTAAAGAACAAATCCGCAATGTTTGAAGCATCATCTGGTTTATGACAAGCTATAAATGTGCCATCTTTAGAGAATCTATCCACAACAACAAAAATAGAATCCCTCCCCTTCTTAGTTCTAGGCAACCCAAAATAAAGTCCATAGAAATGTCAATCCAAGTTCTTTTTAAGAATAGCACGCAAAAGTGTTCCCAAAGTTCTATTGACAACTTCAGTTTGTCCATCCGTTTGAGGATGACAAGTAGTAGAAAACAACAATTTTGTGCAAGGTTTAGCCCATAAAGTATTCCAAAAGTAACTCAAGAATTTAACATCGCGAACAGAAACAATAGTCCTTAGGCATTCCATGCAACCTAACGACTTCTCTAAAGAACAAATTCGCAATGTTTGAAGCATCATATCGGTTTTATGACAAGCTATAAATGTGCCATCTTAGAGAATCTATCCACAACAGCAAAAATAGAATCCCTACCCTTCTTAGTTCTATGCAACCCCAAAATAAAGTCCATAGAAATGTCAATCCAAGTTCTTTTAAGAATAGCACGCAAAAGTGTTCCCAAAGTTCTATTGACAACTTCAGTTTGTCCATCCATTTGAGGATGACAAGTAGTAGAAAAAACAATTTGTGCCAAGTTTAGCCCATAAAGTCTTCCAAAAGTAACTCAAGAATTTAACATCGCGACCAAAAACAATAGTCCTAGGCATGCCATGCAACCTAACGACTTCTCTAAAGACAAATCCGCCAATGTTTGAAGCATCATCGGTTTTATGACAAGCTATAAAATGTGCCATCTTAAAGAATCTATCCACAACAACAAAAATAGAATCCCTCCCCTTCTTAGTCCTAGGCAACCCCAAAATAAAGTCAATAGAAATGTCAATCCAAGTTCTTTTTAAGAATAGCACGCAAAAGTGTTCCCAAAGTTCTATTGACAACTTCAGTTTGTCCATCCGTTTGAGGATGACAAGTAGTAGAAAACAACAATTTTGTGCCAAGTTTAGCCCATAAAGTCTTCCAAAAGTAACTCAAGAATTTTAACATCGCGACCAAAAACAATAGTCCTAGGCATGCCATGCAACCTAACGACTTCTCTAAAGAACAAATCCGCAATGTTTGAAGCATCAATCGGTTTTATGACAAGCTATAAAATGTGCCATCTTAAAGAATCTATCCACAACAACAAAAATAGAATCCTCCCCTTCTTAGTCCTAGGCAACCCCAAAATAAAGTCAATAGAAATGTCAATCCAAGTTCTTTTTAAGAATAGCACGCAAAAGTGTCCCAAAGTTCTATTGACAACTTCAGTTTGTCCATCCGTTTGAGGATGACAAGTAGTAGAAAACAACAATTTTGTGCCAAGTTTAGCCCATAAAGTCTTCCAAAAGTAACTCAAGAATTTAATATCGCGACCAGAAACATAGTCCTAGGCATGCCATGCAACCTAACGACTTCTCTAAAGAACAAATCCGCAATTTTTGAAGCATCATTGGTTTTATGACAAGCTATAAAATGTGCCATCTGAGAGAATCTATCCACAACAACAAAAATAGAATCCCTACCCCTTCTTAGTCCTAGCAACCCCAAAATAAAGTCCAATAGAAATGTCAATCCAAGTTCTTTTTAAGAATAGCACGCAAAAGTGTTCCCAAAGTTCTATTGACAACTTCAGTTTGTCCATCCGTTTGAGGATGACAAGTAGTAGAAAACAACAATTTTGTGCCAAGTTTAGCCCATAAAGTCTTCCAAAGTAACTCAAGAATTTAACATCGCGACCAGAAACAATAGTCCCTAGGCATGCCATGCAACCTAACGACTTCTCTAAAGAACAAATCCCGCAATTTTTGAAGCATCATCGGTTTTATGACAAGCTATAAAATGTGCCATCTTAGAGAATCTATCCACAACAACAAAAATAGAATGCCTCCCCTTCTTAGTCCTAGGCAACCCCAAAATAAAGTCCATAGAAATGTCAATCCAAGTTCTTTTTAAGAATAGCACGCAAAAGTGTTCCAAAGTTCTATTGACAACTTCAGTTTGTCCATCCGTTTGAGGATGACAAGTAGTAGAAACCAACAATTTTGTGCCAGTTTAGCCCATAAAGTCTTCCAAAAGTAACAACAGAATTTAACATCGCGACCAGAAACAATAGCCCTAGGCATGCCATGCAACCTAACGACTTCTTCTAAAGAACAAATCCGCAATGTTTGAAGCATCATCGGTTTTATGACAAGCTATAAATGTGCCATCTTAGAGAATCTATCCACAACAGCAAAAATAGAATCCCTCCCCTTCTTAGTCCTATGCAACCCCAAAATAAAGTCCATAGAAATGTCAATCCAAGTTCATTTTTAAGAATACACGCAAAAGTGTTCCCAAAGTTCTATTGACAACTTCAGTTTGTCCATCCGTTTGAGGATGACAAGTAGTAGAAAACAACAATTTTGGGCAAGGTTTAGCCCATAAAGTATTCCAAAAGTAACTCAAGAATTTAACATCGCGACCAGAAACAATAGTCCTAGGCATTCCATGCAACCTAACGACTTCTTTAAAGAACAAATCCGCAATGTTTGAAGCATCATCGGTTTTATGACAAGCTATAAAATGTGCCATCTTAGAGAATCTATCCACAACAACAAAAATAGAATCCCTCCCTTCTTAGTCCTAGGCAACCCCAAAATAAAGTCCATAGAAATGTCAATCCCAAGTTCTTTTTAAGAATAGCACGCAAAAGTGTTCCCAAAGTTCTATTGACAACTTCAGTTTGTCCATCCGTTTGAGGATGACAAGTAGTAGAAACCAACAATTTTGTGCCAAGTTTAGCCCATAAAGTCTTCCAAAATTAACACAAGAATTTAACATCGCGACCAGAAACAATAGCCCTAGGCATGCCATGCAACCTAACGACTTCTTTAAAGAACAAATCCGCAATGTTTGAAGCATCATTCGGTTTTATGACAAGCTATAAAATGTGCCATCTTAGAGAATCTATCCACAACAACAAAAATAGAATCCCTACCCTTCTTAGTTCTATGCAACCCCAAAATAAAGTCAATAGAAATGTCAATCCAAGTTCTTTTTAAGAATAGCACGCAAAAGTGTTCCCAAAGTTCTATTGACAACTTCAGTTTGTCCATCCGTTTGAGGATGACAAGTAGTAGAAACAAACAATTTTGTGCCAAGTTTAGCCCATAAAGTCTTCCAAAAGTAACTCAAGAATTTAACATCGCGACCAAAAACAATAGTCCTAGGCATGCCATGCAACCTAACGACTTCTCTAAAGAACAAATCCGCAATGTTTGAAGCATCATCGGTTTTATGACAAGCTATAAAATGTGCCATCTTAAAGAATCTATCCACAACAACAAAAATAGAATCCCTCCCCTTCTTAGTCCTAGGCAACCCCAAAATAAAGTCCATAGAAATGTCAATCCAAGTTCTTTTTAAGAATAGCACGCAAAAGTGTTCCCAAAGTTCTATTGACAACTTCAGTTTGTCCATCCGTTTGAGGATGACAAGTAGTAGAAAACAACAATTTTGTGCCAAGTTTAGCCCATAAAGTCTTCCAAAAGTAACTCAAGAATTTAACATCGCGACCAAAAACAATAGTCCTAGGCATGCCATGCAACCTAACGACTTCTCTAAAGAACAAATCCGCAATGTTTGAAGCATCATCGGTTTTATGACAAGCTATAAAATGTGCCATCTTAGAAGAATCTATCCACAACAACAAAAATAGAATCCCTCCCCTTCTTAGTCCTAGGCAACCCCAAAATAAAGTCCATAGAAATGTCAATCCAAGTTCTTTTTAAGAATAGCACGCAAAAGTGTTCCCAAAGTTCTATTGACAACTTCAGTTTGTCCATCCGTTTGAGGATGACAAGTAGTAGAAAACAACAATTTTGTGCCAAGTTTAGCCCATAAAGTCTTCCAAAAGTAACTCAAGAATTTAACTATCGCGACCAGAAACATTAGTCCTAGGCATGCCATGCAACCTAACGACTTCTCTAAAGAAAAAATCCGCAATTTTTGAAGCATCATTGGTTTTATGACAAGCTATAAAATGTGCCATCTGAGAGAATCTATCCACAACAACAAAAATAGAATCCCTACCCTTCTTAGTCCTAAGCAACCCCAAAATAAAGTCCATAGAAATGTCAATCCAAGTTCTTTTTAAGAATAGCACGCAAAAGTGTTTCCAAAGTTCTATTGACAACTTCAGTTTGTCCATCCGTTTGAGGATGACAAGTAGTAGAAAACAACAATTTTGTGCCAGGTTTAGCCCATAAAGTCTTCCAAAAGTAACTCAAGAATTTAACATCGCGACCAGAAACAATAGTCCTAGGCATGCCATGCAACCTAACGACTTCTCTAAAGAACAAATCCGCAATGTTTGAAGCATCATCGGTTTTATGACAAGCTATAAAATGTGCCATCTTAGAGAATCTATCCACAACAACAAAAATAGAATCCCTCCCCTTCTTAGTCCTAGGCAACCCCAAAATAAAGTCCATAGAAATGTCAATCCAAGTTCTTTTTAAGAATAGCACGCAAAAGTGTTCCCAAAGTTCTATTGACAACTTCAGTTTGTCCATCCGTTTGAGGATGACAAGTAGTAGAAACCAACAATTTTGTGCCAAGTTTAGCCCATAAAGTCTTCCAAAATTAACTCAAGAATTTAACATCGCGACCAGAAACAATAGCCCTAGGCATGCCATGCAACCTAACGACTTCTTTAAAGAACAAATCCGCAATGTTTGAAGCATCATTGGTTTTATGACAAGCTATAAATGTGCCATCTTAGAGAATCTATCCACAACAACAAAAATAGAATCCCTACCCTTCTTAGTTCTAGGCAACCCCAAAATAAAGTCCATAGAAATGTCAATCCAAGTTCTTTTTAAGAATAGCACGCAAAAGTGTTCCCAAAGTTCTATTGACAACTTCAGTTTGTCCATCCGTTTGAGGATGACAAGTAGTAGAAAACAACAATTTTGTGCAAGTTTAGCCCATAAAGTATTCCAAAAGTAACTCAAGAATTTAACATCGCGACCAGAAACAATAGTCCTAGGCATGCCATGCAACCTAACGACTTCTCTAAAGAACAAATCCGCAATGTTTGAAGCATCATCGGTTTTATGACAAGCTATAAAATGTGCCATCTTAGAGAATCTATCCACAACAACAAAAATAGAATCCCTCGCCTTCTTAGTCCTAGGCAACCCCAAAATAAAGTCCATAGAAATGTCAATCCAAGTTCTTTTTAAGAATAGCACGCAAAAGTGTTCCCAAAGTTCTATTGACAACTTCAGTTTGTCCATCCGTTTGAGGATGACAAGTAGTAGAAACCAACAATTTTGTGCCAAGTTTAGCCCATAAAGTCTTCCAAAAGTAACTCAAGAATTTAACATCGCGACCAGAAACATTAGCCCTAGGCATGCCATGCAACCTAACGACTTCTTTAAAGAACAAATCCGCAATGTTTGAAGCATCATTGGTTTTATGACAAGCTATAAATGTGCCATCTTAGAGAATCTATCCACAACAACAAAAATAGAATCCCTCCCCTTCTTAGTCTAGGCAACCCCAAAATAAAGTCCATAGAAATGTCAATCCAAGTTCTTTTTAAGAATAGCACGCAAAAGTGTTCCCAAAGTTCTATTGACAACTTCAGTTTGTCCATCCGTTTGAGGATGACAAGTAGTAGAAAACAACAATTTTGTGCCAAGTTTAGCCCATAAAGTCTTCCAAAAGTAACTCAAGAATTTAACATCGCGACCAAAAACAATAGCCCTAGGCATGCCATGCAACCTAACGACTTCTCTAAAGAACAAATCCGCAATGTTTGAAGCATCATCGGTTTTATGACAAGCTATAAAATGTGCCATCTTAGAGAATCTATCCACAACAACAAAAATAGAATCCCTCCCCTTCTTAGTCCTAGGCAACCCCAAAATAAAGTCCATAGAAATGTCAATCCAAGTTCTTTTAAGAATAGCACGCAAAAGTGTTCCCAAAGTTCTATTGACAACTTCAGTTTGTCCATCCGTTTGAGGATGACAAGTAGTAGAAAACAACAATTTTGTGCCAAGTTTAGCCCATAAAGTCTTCCAAAAGTAACTCAAGAATTTAACATCGCGACCAGAAACAATAGTCCTAGGCATGCCATGCAACCTAACGACTTCTCTAAAGAACAAATCCGCAATGTTTGAAGCATCATCGGTTTTATGACAAGCTATAAAATGTGCCATCTTAGAGAATCTATCCACAACAACAAAAATAGAATCCCTCCCCTTCTTAGTCCTAGGCAACCCCAAAATAAAGTCCATAGAAATGTCAATCCAAGTTCTTTTAAGAATAGCACGCAAAAGTGTTCCCAAAGTTCTATTGACAACTTCAGTTTGTCCATCCGTTTGAGGATGACAAGTAGTAGAAAAAAATAATTTTGTGCAAGTTTAGCCCATAAAGTCTTCCAAAAGTAACTCAAGAATTTAACATCGCGACCAAAAACAATAGTCCTAGGCATGCCATGCAACCTAACGACTTCTCTAAAGAACAAATCCGCAATGTTTGAAGCATCATCGGTTTTATGACAAGCTATAAAATGTGCCATCTTAGAGAATCTATCCACAACAACAAAAATAGAATCCCTCCCCTTCTTAGTCCTAGGCAACCCCAAAATAAAGTCCATAGAAATGTCAATCCAAGTTCTTTTTAAGAATAGCACGCAAAAGTGTTCCCAAAGTTCTATTGACAACTTCAGTTTGTCCATCCGTTTGAGGATGACAAGTAGTAGAAAACAACAATTTTGTGCCAGGTTTAGCCCATAAAGTCTTCCAAAAGTAACTCAAGAATTTAACATCGCGACCAGAAACAATAGTCCTAGGCATGCCATGCAACCTAACGACTTCTCTAAAGAACAAATCCGCAATGTTTGAAGCATCATCGGTTTTATGACAAGCTATAAAATAGTGCCATCTTAGAGAATCTATCCACAACAACAAAAATAGAATCCCTCCCCTTCTTAGTCCTAGGCAACCCCAAAATAAAGTCCATAGAAATGTCAATCCAAGTTCTTTTAAGAATAGCACGCAAAAGTGTTCCCAAAGTTCTATTGACAACTTCAGTTTGTCCATCCGTTTGAGGATGACAAGTAGTAGAAAACAACAATTTTGTGCCAAGTTTAGCCCATAAAGTCTTCCAAAAGTAACTCAAGAATTTAACATCGCGACCAGAAACAATAGTCCTAGGCATGCCATGCAACCTAACGACTTCTCTAAAGAACAAATCCGCAATGTTTGAAGCATCATCGGTTTTATGACAAGCTATAAAATGTGCCATCTTAGAGAATCTATCCACAACAACAAAAATAGAATCCCTCCCCTTCTTAGTCCTAGGCAACCCCAAAATAAAGTCCATAGAAATGTCAATCCAAGTTCTTTTTAAGAATAGCACGCAAAAGTGTTCCCAAGTTCTATTGACAACTTCAGTTTGTCCATCCGTTTGAGGATGACAAGTAGTAGAAAACAACAATTTTGTGCCAAGTTTAGCCCATAAAGTCTTCCAAAAGTAACTCAAGAATTTAACATCGCGACCAGAAACAATAGTCCCTAGGCATGCCATGCAACCTAACGACTTCTTTAAAGAACAAATCCGCAATGTTTGAAGCATCATCGGTTTTATGACAAGCTATAAATGTGCCATCTTAGAGAATCTATCCACAACAGCAAAATAGAATCCCTCCCTTCTTAGTTCTATGCAACCCCAAAATAAAGTCCATAGAAATGTCAATCCAAGTTCTTTTTAAGAATAGCACGCAAAAGTGTTCCCAAAGTTCTATTGACAACTTCAGTTTGTCCATCCGTTTGAGGATGACAAGTAGTAGAAACAACAATTTTGTGCCAAGTTTAGCCCATAAAGTCTTCCAAAAGTAACTCAAGAATTTAACATCGCGACCAAAACATAGTCCTAGGCATGCCATGCAACCTAACGACTTCTCTAAAGAACAAATCGCAATGTTTGAAGCATCATCGGTTTTATGACAAGCTATAAAATGTGCCATCTTAGAGAATCTATCCACAACAACAAAAATAGAATCCCTCCCCTTCTTAGTCCTAGGCAACCCCAAAATAAAGTCATAGAAATGTCAATCCAAGTTCTTTTTAAGAATAGCACGCAAAAGTGTTCCCAAAGTTCTATTGACAACTTCAGTTTGTCCATCCGTTTGAGGATGACAAGTAGTAGAAAACAACAATTTTGTGCCAAGTTTAGCCCATAAAGTCTTCCAAAAGTAACTCAAGAATTTAACATCGCGACCAAAAACAATAGTCCTAGGCATGCCATGCAACCTAACGACTTCTCTAAAGAACAAATCCGCAATGTTTGAAGCATCATCGGTTTTATGACAAGCTATAAAATGTGCCATCTTAGAGAATCTATCCACAACAACAAAAATAGAATCCCTCCCCTTCTTAGTCCTAGGCAACCCCAAAATAAAGTCCATAGAAATGTCAATCCAAGTTCTTTTTAAGAATAGCACGCAAAAGTGTTCCCAAAGTTCTATTGACAACTTCAGTTTGTCCATCCGTTTGAGGATGACAAGTAGTAGAAAACAACAATTTTGTGCCAAGTTTAGCCCATAAAGTCTTCCAAAAGTAACTCAAGAATTTAACATCGCGACCAGAAACAATAGTCCTAGGCATGCCATGCAACCTAACGACTTCTCTAAAGAACAAATCCGCAATGTTTGAAGCATCATCGGTTTTATGACAAGCTATAAAATGTGCCATCTTAGAGAATCTATCCACAACAACAAAAATAGAATCCCTCCCCTTCTTAGTCCTAGGCAACCCCAAAATAAAGTCCAATAGAAATGTCAATCCAAGTTCTTTTTAAGAATAGCACGCAAAAGTGTTCCCAAAGTTCTATTGACAACTTCAGTTTGTCCATCCGTTTGAGGATGACAAGTAGTAGAAAACAACAATTTTGTGCCAAGTTTAGCCCATAAAGTCTTCCAAAAGTAACTCAAGAATTTAACATCGCGACCAGAAACAATAGCCTAGGCATGCCATGCAACCTAACGACTTCTCTAAAGAACAAATCCGCAATGTTTGAAGCATCATCGGTTTTATGACAAGCTATAAAATGTGCCATCTTAGAGAATCTATCCACAACAACAAAAATAGAATGCCTCCCCTTCTTAGTCCTATGCAACCCCAAAATAAAGTCCATAGAAATGTCAATCCAAGTTCTTTTTAAGAATAGCACGCAAAAGTGTTCCCAAAGTTCTATTGACAACTTCAGTTTGTCCATCCGTTTGAGGATGACAAGTAGTAGAAACAACAATTTTGTGCCAAGTTTAGCCCATAAAGTCTTCCAAAAGTAACTCAAGAATTTAACATCGCGACCAGAAACAATAGTCCTAGGCATGCCATGCAACCTAACGACTTCTCTAAAGAACAAATCCGCAATGTTTGAAGCATCATCGGTTTTATGACAAGCTATAAAATGTGCCATCTTAGAGAATCTATCCACAACAACAAAAATAGAATCCCTCCCCTTCTTAGTCCTAGGCAACCCCAAAATAAAGTCCATAGAAATGTCAATCCAAGTTCTTTTTAAGAATAGCACGCAAAAGTGTTCCCAAAGTTCTATTGACAACTTCAGTTTGTCCATCCGTTTGAGGATGACAAGTAGTAGAAAACAACAATTTTGTGCCAAGTTTAGCCCATAAAGTCTTCCAAAAGTAACTCAAGAATTTAACATCGCGACCAAAACAATAGTCCTAGGCATGCCATGCAACCTAACGACTTCTCTAAAGAACAAATCCGCAATGTTTGAAGCATCATCGGTTTTATGACAAGCTATAAAATGTGCCATCTTAGAGAATCTATCCACAACAACAAAAATAGAATCCCTCCCCTTCTTAGTCCTAGGCAACCCCAAAATAAAGTCCATAGAAATGTCAATCCAAGTTCTTTTTAAGAATAGCACGCAAAAGTGTTCCCAAAGTTCTATTGACAACTTCAGTTTGTCCATCCGTTTGAGGATGACAAGTAGTAGAAAACAACAATTTTGTGCCAAGTTTAGCCCATAAAGTCTTCCAAAAGTAACTCAAGAATTTAACATCGCGACCAGAAACATAGTCCTAGGCATGCCATGCAACCTAACGACTTCTCTAAAGAACAAATCCGCAATGTTTGAAGCATCATCGGTTTTATGACAAGCTATAAAATGTGCCATCTTAGAGAATCTATCCACAACAACAAAAATAGAATCCCTACCCTTCTTAGTCCTAGGCAACCCCAAAATAAAGTCCATAGAAATGTCAATCCAAGTTCTTTTTAAGAATAGCACGCAAAAGTGTTCCCAAAGTTCTATTGACAACTTCAGTTTGTCCATCCGTTTGAGGATGACAAGTAGTAGAAACCAACAATTTTGTGCCAAGTTTAGCCCATAAAGTCTTCCAAAATTAACACAAGAATTTAACATCGCGACCAGAAACAATAGCCCTAGGCATGCCATGCAACCTAACGACTTCTTTAAAGAACAAATCCGCAATGTTTGAAGCATCATTGGTTTTATGACAAGCTATAAATGTGCCATCTTAGAGAATCTATCCACAACAGCAAAAATAGAATCCCTACCCTTCTTAGTTCTATGCAACCCCAAAATAAAGTCCATAGAAATGTCAATCCAAGTTCTTTTTAAGAATAGCACGCAAAAGTGTTCCCAAAGTTCTATTGACAACTTCAGTTTGTCCATCCGTTTGAGGATGACAAGTAGTAGAAAACAACAATTTTGTGCCAAGTTTAGCCCATAAAGTCTTCCAAAAGTAACTCAAGAATTTAACATCGCGACCAAAAACAATAGTCCTAGGCATGCCATGCAACCTAACGACTTCTCTAAAGAACAAATCCGCAATGTTTGAAGCATCATCGGTTTTATGACAAGCTATAAAATGTGCCATCTTAGAGAATCTATCCACAACAACAAAAATAGAATCCCTCCCCTTCTTAGTCCTAGGCAACCCCAAAATAAAGTCCATAGAAATGTCAATCCAAGTTCTTTTTAAGAATAGCACGCAAAAGTGTTCCCAAAGTTCTATTGACAACTTCAGTTTGTCCATCCGTTTGAGGATGACAAGTAGTAGAAAACAACAATTTTGTGCCAAGTTTAGCCCATAAAGTCTTCCAAAAGTAACTCAAGAATTTAACATCGCGACCAGAAACATAGTCCTAGGCATGCCATGCAACCTAACGACTTCTCTAAAGAACAAATCCGCAATGTTTGAAGCATCATTGGTTTTATGACAAGCTATAAAATGTGCCATCTTAGAGAATCTATCCACAACAACAAAAATAGAATCCCTACCCTTCTTAGTCCTAAGCAACCCCAAAATAAAGTCCATAGAAATGTCAATCCAAGTTCTTTTTAAGAATAGCACGCAAAAGTGTTTCCAAAGTTTTATTGACAACTTCAGTTTGTCCATCCGTTTGAGGATGACAAGTAGTAGAAAACAACAATTTTGTGCCAGGTTTAGCCCATAAAGTCTTCCAAAAGTAACTCAAGAATTTAACATCGCGACCAGAAACAATAGCCCTAGGCATGCCATGCAACCTAACGACTTCTCTAAAGAACAAATCCGCAATGTTTGAAGCATCATCGGTTTTATGACAAGCTATAAAATGTGCCATCTTAGAGAATCTATCCACAACAACAAAAATAGAATGCCTCCCCTTCTTAGTCCTATGCAACCCCAAAATAAAGTCCATAGAAATGTCAATCTAAGTTCTTTTTAAGAATAGCACGCAAAAGTGTTCCCAAAGTTCTATTGACAACTTCAGTTTGTCCATCCGTTTGAGGATGACAAGTAGTAGAAACAAACAATTTTGTGCCAAGTTTAGCCCATAAAGTCTTCCAAAATTAACACAAGAATTTAACATCGCGACTAGAAACAATAGCCCTAAGCATGCCATGCAACCTAACGACTTCTCTAAAGAACAAATCCGCAATGTTTGAAGCATAATCGTTTTATGACAAGCTATAAAATGTGCCATCTTAGAGAATCTATCCACAACAACAAAAATAGAATCCCTCCCCTTCTTAGTCCTAGGCAACCCCAAAATAAAGTCAATAGAAATGTCAATCCAAGTACTTTTTAAGAATAGCACGCAAAAGTGTTCCCAAAGTTCTATTGACAACTTCAGTTTGTCCATCCGTTTGAGGATGACAAGTTGTAGAAAAAAATAATTTTGTGCAAAGTTTAGCCCATAAAGTCTTCGAAAAGTAACTCAAGAATTTAACATCGCGACCAAAAACAATAGTCCTAGGCATGCCATGCAACCTAACGACTTCTCTAAAGAACAAATCCGCAATGTTTGAAGCATCATCGGTTTTATGACAAGCTATAAAATATGCCATTTTAGAGAATCTATCCACAAAAACAAAAATAGAATCCCTCGCCTTCTTAGTCCTAGGCAACCCCGAAATAAAGTCCATAGAAATGTCAATCCAAGTTCTTTTTAAGAATAGCACGCAAAAGTGTTCCCAAAGTTCTATTGACAACTTCAGTTTGTCCATCCGTTTGAGGATGACAAGTAGTAGAAACCAACAATTTTGTGCCAAGTTTAGCCCATAAAGTGTTCCAAAAGTAACTCAAGAATTTAACATCTCGACCAGAAACATTAGTCCTAGGCATGCCATGCAACCTAACGACTTCTTTAAAGAACAAATCCACAATGTTTGAAGCATCATTGGTTTTATGACAAGCTATAAAATGTGTCATCTTAGAGAATCTATCCACAACAACAAAAATAGAACAAACCCGCAATGTTTGAAGCATCATCGGTTTTATGACAAGCTATAAAATGTGCCATCTTAGAGAATCTATCCACAACAACAAAAATAGAATCCCTCCCCTTCTTAGTCCTAGTCAACCCCAAAATAAAGTCAATAGAAATGTCAACCCAAGTTCTTTTTAAGAATAGCACGCAAAAGTGTTCCTAAAGTTCTATTGACAACTTCAGTTTGTCCATCCGTTTGAGGATGACAAGTAGTAGAAACCAACAATTTTGTGCCAAGTTTAGCCCATAAAGTCTTCCAAAATTAACACAAGAATTTAACATCGCGACCAGAAACAATAGCCCTAGGCATGCCATACAACCTAACGACTTCTTTAAAGAACAAATCCGCAATGTTTGAAGCATCATTGGTTTTATGACAAGCTATAAATGTGCCATCTTAGAGAATCTATCCACAACAGCAAAAATAGAATCCCTACCCTTCTTAGTTCTATGCAACCCCAAAATAAAGTCCATAGAAATGTCAATCCAAGTTCTTTTTAAGAATAGCACGCAAAAGTGTTCCCAAAGTTCTATTGACAACTTCAGTTTGTCCATCCGTTTGAGGATGACAAGTAGTAGAAAACAACAATTTTGTGCCAAGTTTAGCCCATAAAGTCTTCCAAAAGTAACTCAAGAATTTAACATCGCGACCAAAAACAATAGTCCTAGGCATGCCATGCAACCTAACGACTTCTCTAAAGAACAAATCCGCAATGTTTGAAGCATCATCGGTTTTATGACAAGCTATAAAATGTGCCATCTTAGAGAATATATCCACAACAACAAAAATAGAATCCCTCCCCTTCTTAGTCCTAGGCAACCCCAAAATAAATTCAATAGAAATGTCAATCCAAGTTCTTTTTAAGAATAGCACGCAAAAGTGTTCCCAAAGTTCTATTGACAACTTCAGTTTGTCCATCCGTTTGAGGATGACAAGTAGTAGAAAACAACAATTTTGTGCCAAGTTTAGCCCATAAAGTCTTCCAAAAGTAACTCAAGAATTTAACATCGCGACCAAAAACAATAGTCCTAGGCATGCCATGCAACCTAACGACTTCTCTAAAGAACAAATCCGCAATGTTTGAAGCATCATCGGTTTTATGACAAGCTATAAAATGTGCCATCTTAAAGAATCTATCCACAACAACAAAAATAGAATCCCTCCCCTTCTTAGTCCTAGGCAACCCCAAAATAAAGTCCATAGAAATATCAATCCAATTTCTTTTTAAGAATAGCACGCAAAAGTGTTCCCAAAGTTCTATTGACAACTTCAGTTTGTCCATCCGTTTGAGGATGACAAGTAGTAGAAAACAACAATTTTGTGCCAAGTTTAGCCCATAAAGTCTTCCAAAAGTACCTCAAGAATTTAATATCGCGACCAGAAACATTAGTCCTAGGCATGCCATGCAACCTAACGACTTCTCTAAAGAAAAAATCCGCAATTTTTGAAGCATCATTGGTTTTATGACAAGCTAAAAATGTGCCATCTGAGAGAATCTATCCACAACAACAAAAATAGAATCCCTACCCTTCTTAGTCCTAAGCAACCCCAAAATAAAGCCAAAGAAATGTCAATCCAAGTTCTTTTTAAGAATAGCACGCAAAAGTGTTTCCAAAGTTTTATTGACAACTTCAGTTTGTCCATCCGTTTGAGGATGACAAGTAGTAGAAAACAACAATTTTGTGCCAGGTTTAGCCCATAAAGTCTTCCAAAAGTAACTCAAGAATTTAACATCGCGACCAGAAACAATAGCCCTAGGCATGCCATGCAACCTAACGACTTCTCTAAAGAACAAACCCGCAATGTTTGAAGCATCATCGGTTTTATGACAAGCTATAAAATGTGCCATCTTAGAGAATCTATCCACAACAACAAAAATAGAATGCCTCCCCTTCTTAGTCCTATGCAACCCCAAAATAAAGTCCATAGAAATGTCAATCTAAGTTCTTTTTAAGAATAGCACGCAAAAGTGTTCCCAAAGTTCTATTGACAACTTCAGTTTGTCCATCCGTTTGAGGATGACAAGTAGTAGAAACAAACAATTTTGTGCCAAGTTTAGCCCATAAAGTCTTCCAAAATTAACACAAGAATTTAACATCGCGACTAGAAACAATAGCCCTAAGCATGCCATGCAACCTAACGACTTCTCTAAAGAACAAATCCGCAATGTTTGAAGCATAATCCGTTTTATGACAAGCTATAAAATGTGCCATCTTAGAGAATCTATCCACAACAACAAAAATAGAATCCCTCCCCTTCTTAGTCCTAGGCAACCCCAAAATAAAGTCAATAGAAATGTCAATCCAAGTACTTTTTAAGAATAGCACGCAAAAGTGTTCCCAAAGTTCTATTGACAACTTCAGTTTGTCCATCCGTTTGAGGATGACAAGTTGTAGGAAAAAATAATTTTGTGCAAAGTTTAGCCCATAAAGTCTTCGAAAAGTAAATCAAGAATTTAACATCGCGACCAAAAACATTAGTCCTAGGCATGCCATGCAACCTAACGACTTCTCTAAAGAACAAATCCGCAATGTTTGAAGCATCATCGGTTTTATGACAAGCTATAAAATGTGCCATCTTAGAGAATCTATCCACAACAACAAAAATAGAATCCCTCCCCTTCTTAGTCCTAGGCAACCACAAAATAAAGTCCATAGAAATTTCAATGCAAGTTCTTTTTAAGAATAGCACGCAAAAGTGTTCCCAAAGTTCTATTGACAACTTCAGTTTGTCCATCCGTTTGAGGATGATAAGTAGTAGAAAACAACAATTTTGTGCCAGGTTTAGCCCATAAAGTCTTCCAAAAGTAACTCAAGAATTTAACATCGCGAACAGAAACAATAGTCTTAGGTATGCCATGCAACCTAACGACTTCTCTAAAGAACAAATCCGCAATGTTTGAAGCATCAACGGTTTTATGAAAAGCTATAAAATATGCCATCTTAGAGAATCTATCCACAAAAACAAAAATAGAATCACTCGCCTTCTTAGTCCTAGGCAACCCCGAAATAAAGTCCATAGAAATGTCAATCCAAGTTCTTTTTAAGAATAGCACACAAAAGTGTTCCCAAAGTTCTATTGACAACTTCAGTTTGTCCATCCGTTTGAGGATGACAAGTAGTAGAAAACAAAAATTTTGGGCAAAGTTTAGCCCATAAAGTATTCCAAAAGTAACTCAAGAATTTAACATCGCGACCAGAAACATTAGTCCTAGGCATGCCATGCAACCTAACGACTTCTTTAAAGAAAAAATCCGCAATGTTTGAAGCATCATTGGTTTTATGACAAGCTATAAATGTGCCATCTTAGAGAATCTATCCACAACAACAAAAATAGAATCCCTACCCTTCTTAGTTCTATGCAACCCCAAAATAAAGTCCATAGAAATGTCAATCCAAGTTCTTTTTAAGAATAGCACGCAAAAGTGTTCCCAAAGTTCTATTGACAACTTCAGTTTGTCCATCCATTTGAGGATGACAAGAGTGGGGACCCGGACGCTGATCTTCTTCTTAATCATCTTTGGGATTTAAATATCAATTAAGATAAAACAGGGTCAAAAAATTTTTCTTTTTAAAATACAGTGCGGAAGGTAATGGCAATCTACATAAAATACATATCTGTATAAAACTACATCTCAGTAGAAAAGTACAATACTGTACAACCTAAATCTAAGGTTCAAATACTAATTTCAAGTATTAAAATAAAATCTACTCTAAGTCCGGAATCACCACACTAAACTCGTCTTCTCTCGTCGTCTTCTTGACCCTGATCCTGCCCCACCTGTTGTCATGCACACATACAAAACAAGACAACAGTCGGATAACTCCAGTGAGAATAAATCCCAGTATAAAACATGGTAAACATGTATATACACATAATAATTCATGAAACATGCTGTCATGAATAAAAGCAGTAACAATAGTAATAGAGTTCATCATCTAGGAAATCTAATCTAACTGAACATGCAACTCAAATCAGATAAGCATGCATACAACAATCTAAATCATGAAACATGCTGTCATGACTGAAAGCAAAAAACATGGGTTTCATAGTCTATTAAACCACATCTCTAAACACATGCAGTTCTAGTCAAATCATGTCTAGACTCGACTCAACTATAACTCTAGGGATCCCGTTGTGAATAAGACGTCAATGGCTGTCACCTACCCTCCCACTCGGGGTTAATGTACGTCTTATTCCAAGACTTCGGTCTGAGCTGTATCAACGGCTGGCAATAGGAGTCAGGGCTGCTCCTAAGCTGAGATACACCGAACATCTAGATATGTGGCAATGGCTGTCAACGACTCTCCTATCTCAAATGCAATGTATATAAATCTATAAACAGAGCAGTAGCATATCAGCATATAACCAAAGCATATTCAGATCAGAATATAACAATAATCTAGTATGTGATTTTATTGGGAAACTCAAATTAATCTAATTTGAGTTATGCTTCCCGAATATCACATGAATTATACCTTTGTCGTCCCTGTCTGACGAAGACGAAGTCTCCAATCTGTCCATATCAAATCTGAAATGAGAATATCAAATACACTGTATCAGTAAATAACTCAATACACAATCTATTCTGATCAATACTCAAATCAGTATACAATCTGATCAATATAACTCAACTGATGTTTCGACGGCATAACAATACATCTGAATAACCCCGTCAAACTAAACATCACAAATATAATACTGGAACTCGTAATCTGTATCCATACAACTCATAATCTGAATACTAACACAATTCTGATATAGAATCTCAGTCAATATCTTACCAAAATCATAACAATTGCATAACCAGTCTATTCTTAAATCTGACTTCGATTATACAATATATACGGTAGTAGAAACGCCATATCGGAATCACATGCAATTCTAGCAACATCATATTTCCAAAACATCTCAAAACGTAACAAAACTTACGTCCTTGTGTAGCTATAGAAGGGAGGAGCACGCTACCGTGTTCGAATTTAAATTCTGATGCACGGATTCCTCACAAATCAATTTAGAACCTCACGAAGACAAGTTTTCTCTCCAACCTTCGATTTCTGCTTCCTTCTCCTCTGAAAGACACGAGTTCCACTGATATATACTACATGCAAAGCTGGGAAACGTGGCTTATTTCTTCATGCAACACGCATGACCGCGGGTGCGGTGAGAGTAGCAGCGCGGGTGCGCTCAAGCGGTGATCTATATCCAAAATGTTCGAAGCAAAGACCGCGGGTGCGCTGCCTACAAGACCGCGGGTGCGGTGTCAGTAGCGCGGGTGCGCTCCTGTTAGCACCGCGGGTGCGGTCTCGCCTCGAATAAAATTTGCCAACTTTCTGTCCAGGCACCGCGGGTGCGGTCTTGGCTGCACCGCGGGTGCAGTGTGGTAATTCCCAGAATTTCTTATTTTTCCATCCTGGCAACACTTTATAATCTTGTCTTATCATTTCTTATAATTTCTGGGCATTACATTTCTCCCCCTCTTAGATCTGAGTTCGTCCTCGAACTCACTACTAATCAATCCAAAACTATCGGAAGAAATGTACAACAGAGTTTAACATCTAAACTCACTTTACTAATATCATTCTGTGGTGTCTTTCTTTGATCAAACTCTGATTCTAATCCGGAATCAGAAGTCAAGAATTATATTATCATAATCCTTCTTCAACTCGTTCTAGCCGAATCAATCCCGCATTACTGGCTATACAACATCCGTATATGCCAATCTGCAATCTATAACAAAACAACAATACCATCTGTAGTTGTTATCCTATCTGTTTATCCCAATCTAGAACCTAATCAATCTTCATCTTCCAATACCAATTGTCATCATCCGACATTGGTTTCTTCAATCTGTTCATTCTGAACTATCTTCATCTTCTTTTGAATTTTCTTCAAAAGAAATCTGTAGTATTCACCGTATACTGTCTTGCCTATAACTATCTCATTACCCATCTGATAAGCTGATAGTTACTGTCACGCAGTGATAATAAGTCATATCAATTAGTGCTAACATCCAGCATCACAGTTCTCTGGATATCTTCAAATATCTGGATCATACAATCTGACTGTCTGTCAATCTGTGAATAATCTGCAAAATAACTTATGGTATGGTCTGCCATAATTGCACACTTAATCACAATCACAATCTGATATAGTCTACTTCTACATTCTAGTCACTCTGACTATGTTCTGACATCAATCTGTGTCATTTGGTTCTGTTTGTACATCATCTTGTACAAACTAATAGATATAGATTGAACAATCTGTCAATTATAATCATATTATATCACAATCTGGAAAATATCGGGATAATCTTATTACGAAATTCATCGAAATATACTCCCCATGTCGAATCAGAAATATACTAAGTCTGTAATAAATCTTCTGATTTCTTTCTTTCTGTCTTCTCTGTTAGCGATTCAGACGTATCAGTACAATTTCTGCCAACATTTCTGTACAAATTCTGTCACGACTGATCTAATCTGTCTATATCATACCTGTCTGTTCGAATCTCATACATTATCAGTCAGCAAAATGAACACTGAATCCACTAAAATGCATTTCTGACACTATCTGTGATTTCAGATTCAAACTATTCGGTATAAACAATCAGTTAATAACATAAAGTAAAGAAAAAATACCTACCTGGTATTCGGCTCTGACTATCAATATCAATTCTGTTATACAATTCTGTAACATTCTGACATCACAAGCTAGTCAACTTCATACAAAATACAAAATCACATATATGTTACATTCTGATCACATTCTGAACTGCTGTAACTCTCGAATTTAACTCTGATTCGGTTGGAATTGTATATACTTTCACTGGTTCACAATAATCTGCAGCATATACGGATTCAAAATAATAGTAATATCAAATCAGAAACGAAGTATCAATATCCTATACAGATCTAGTGAGTTCAATGAACTCATAAAACATGGATTTCTGGTAAACATCTTCATATCATTCTGATCAACTGGTATATCTCATCTGCAAATAACATATGCTCCCCAAAACAATATAAGATATCTCAAATACTGATTTAGAGCAATAATTCTCAAGCAGTTCAAAACACAATTATATCAGATAATCTGTCAACTCCTATAATATCAATCTCTGACAACTCTGACATTTCTGACTTTCTGATCTGTCTGATATCGGTATCTGATCAGTCACTGATCACAATATCCACTGTCTCAAAATCAATCAGTATACTAACATCAAATATCATCTATTCTGAATACAATCTTCAATTATTCTATTCATTCAATCAGATACTGCAAATATATCAAAATTTCATAGATATAATGAGCATAGAATTCATCAGAATATCTCTGAATATACTGACACGTGCCAAATAGTATCACAAATCAGATGTACTCGTGGTCGGTACTCTTCTACTGATCTTACAATTTATTCTGTATCATTCTGTACTGAATCTAACATACAATCAATGTCTGATCTCAATTCAATTCTGAACTCTATCTTTCTGATATAAAGCAATCTGAAATCTTATCTGGCAATATCAGCCAACTCATACAATACTGGCAGATCTGCCAATATTAGGCTCGATTTCAGTATATCTACTGAATACATAAGGATACCATCTGTTCCTTTCTGTATCAATCGAGTCATAAACAACACAGATATCAAAGGAATTCGAAATCTAGAATCCTTACTGTGAATCTCTACTCATCAGCCATATCTGGTCTGAATCTTATACTTTCCTGACTGGAATCTATCATAGTTCTGTACTTGTTCAGCCTATACATATCAATAATGCGTTCAAATCAGGAACACAAGTACATCATAAGCTATTTCTATTTCCTTCTCATCTTACTGTAGTATACAATATATACAGAAATCTCTGATATCAACACTTCCTCGACCAGCAAGGACATCAATACTACAGTACATACAAACCCAACAGATACAACATATCTCCATGCACTCAGTCAAAGATATTCTTAACAAATGCATTAGTATATATCAATACATATGCAATAGAATCATAAAGACTAGTACCTGTTGTGAATTCTGAATCTGTGGTTTCAAGTGAACTCTGTTCCCTACGATCTTCGAGAACGCTTCTGGGGACAGACTTTAGCAAAGTGTCCCGGCTGTCCACAAATATTGCATCTACCAGTCACTCCCTGGCATTGTTCGGTGGAATGTCTTCCTCCGCAACTTCTGCAATACACTCCAGTATAACTTGGACCAGAAACACTAGAGCTAGATGAATCGCTTCCTAGCTTCTTGAATGGCTTCTTTCGAGCTTTCAGCAAATCTTGCTTCCCACTCGTACTGCCGTGATCATATCGAAGAGGGGATTGCTGTGTCTGAAGTGGCTTCACACACAACCTTGTCAATTGTCTAATCAGACTCGCCTCAGCTCTCTTCGCTCTACTCAGGATGTCAGCAAAATGGTAAGGTCGCTGCAAATTCATAAATGCAACTACCTCTGAGTTCAACCCTCTGATGAACTGATTTACTATAGCTTCATCATTTCCAGCTAAATGAGGAGCAAAATGCAGTAGAGTAGAGAATTTAGCAATATATTGGTCAATATTCAGCGGCCCTTGGCTCAAATTCTTAAACTCTAATTTCTTGTCCTCTCGGTAAGAAGCTGAGAAAAATCTTCGATAGAATTCAGTTCTGAATATTTCCCACGACATCACTGTACCTCTCTGTGCCCACATTCTTCTACTGGTAATCCACCAACTCCTGGCGGCTTCTCGTAACTGATAAGGCACCATTTGAACCCTCTGTTCATCTGTACAGTCAAGTAAATCGAACAAGATTTCTATATCATCAAACCAATTCTGACAATCTTCAGATGTCTCGGTACCATTCAGAACCGGCGGCTGTAATAACTCAAATTCCTTCATCTTTTCTTCTAACTGAGTTTCTGATACATCTCTCTGTTCAGACGAAGTACTGCCCTTTTCTAAAATTCTTCGAGGCGGTATATCTGAATATCAAACAGATTAGTACACCATCTATACAATCTGTCTCAGCCCTCCTCTGATCATATACCTCTGATTCAGACTCGGTTTTGATCCAGGCTTAGTAATTACATGCTGCAAACAACTCAGATAACAAGCAACATGTAATAGGGAAAGCAATAAATCATGCTAGCACACACAATGTAGTCAACATTGAAATAAATCTCATGCTAGCAATCACATGCAAGGACAAACAATTCAATCTACCCCACTCATTCTCTACTATCTCAGTCTGAAGAATCTATCAACTCTTACTATCTCAATCTAAAGGATCTATCGCTCTGATAATCTAAGTCTAAAGGAACTATCGGCTCTGATACCACCTGTTGTGGGGACCCGGACGCTGAACTTCTTCTAAATCATCTTTGGGATTTAAATATCAATTAAGATAAAACAGGGTCTAAAAATTTTTCTTTTTAAAATACAGTGCGGAAGGTAATGGCAATCTACATAAAATACATATCTGTATAAAACTACATCTCAGTAGAAAAGTACAATACTGTACAACCTAAATCTAAGGTTCAAATACTAATTTCAAGTATTAAAATCAAATCTACTCTAAGTCCGGAATCACCACGCTAAACTCGTCTTCTCTCGTCGTCTTCTTGACCCTGATCCTGCCCCACCTGTTGTCATGCACACATACAAAATAAGACAACAGCCGGATAACTCCAGTGAGAATAAATCCCAGTATAAAACATGGTAAACATGTATATACACATAATACTTCATGAAACATGCTGTCATGAATAAAAGCAGTAACAATAGTAATAGAGTTCATCATCTATGAAATCTAATCTAACTGAACATGCAACTCAAATCAGATAAGCATGAATACAACAATCTAAATCATGAAACATGCTGTCATGACTGAAAGCAATAAACATGGGTTTCATAGTCTATGAAACCACATCTCTAAACACATGCAGTTCTAGTCAAATCATGTCTAGACTCGACTCAACTATAACTCTAGGGATCCCGTTGTGAATAAGACGTCAATGGCTGTCACCTACCCTCCCACTCGGGGTGACTGTACGTCTTATTCCTAGACTTCGGTCTGAGCTGTATCAACGGCTGGCAATAGGAGTCAGGGCTGCTCCTAAGCTGAGATACACCGAACATCTAGATACGTGACAATGGCTGTCAACGACTCTCCTATCTCAAATGCAATGTATATAAATCTATAAACAGAGCAGTAGCATATCAGCATATAACCAAAGAATATTCAGATCAGAATATAACAATAATCTAGTATGTGATTTTATTGGGAAACTCAAATTAATCTAATTTAAGTTATGCTTCGTGAATATCACATGAATTATACCTTTGTCGTCCCTGTCTGACAAAGACGATGTCTCCAATCTGTCCATATCAAATCTGAAACGAGAATATCAAATACACTGTATCAGTAAATAACTCAATACACAATCTGTTCTGATCAATACTCAAATCAGTATACAATCTGATCAATATAACTCAACTGATGTTTCGACGGCATAACAATAAAATCTGAATAACCCCGTCAAACTAAACATCACAAATATAATACTGGAACTCGTAATCTGTATCCATACAACTCATAATCTGAATACTAACACATTTCTGATATAGAATCTCAGTCAATATCTTACCAAAATCATAACAATTGCATAACCAGTCTATTCTTAAATCTGACTTCGATTATACAATATATACGGTAGTAGAAACGCCATATCGGAATCACATGCAATTCTAGCAACATCATATTTCCAAAACATCTCAAAACGTAACAAAACTTACGTCCTTGTGTATCTATAGAAGGGAGGAGCACGCTACCTTGTTCGAATTTGAATTCTGATGCACGGATTCCTCACAAATCAATTTAGAACCTCACAAAGACAAGTTTTCTCTCCAACCTTCGATTTCTGCTTCCTTCTCCTCTGAAAGACACGAGTTCCACTGATATATATACTACATGCAAAGCTGGGAAACGTGGCTTATTTCTTCATGCAACATGCATGACCGCGGGTGCGGTGAGAGTAGCAGCGCGGGTGCGCTCAAGCGGTGATCTATATCCAAAATGTTCGAAGCAAAGACCGCGGGTGCGCTGCATACAAGACCGCGGGTGTGGCGTCATTAGCGCGGGTGCGCTCCTGTTAGCACCACGTGTGCGGTGTCGCCTCGAATAAAATTTGCCAACTTTCTGTCCAGGCACCGAGGGTGCGGTCTTGGCTGCACCGCGGGTGCGGTGTGGTAATTCCCAGAATTTCTTATTTTTCCATCCTGGCAACACTTTATAATCTTGTCTAATCATTTCTTATAATTTCTGGGCATTACAACAAGTAGTAGAAACCAAGAATTTTGTGCCAAGTTTAGCCCATAAAGTCTTCCAAAAGTAACACAAGAATTTAACATCGCGACCAAAAACAAGAGCCCTAGGCATGCCATGCAACCTAACGACTTCTCTAAAGAACAAATCCGCAATGTTTGAAGCATCATCCGTTTTATGACAATCTATAAAATGTGCCATCTTAAAGAATCTATCCACAACAACAAAAATAGAATCCCTCCCCTTCTTAGTCCTAGGCAACCCCAAAATAAAGTCAATAGAAATGTCAATCCAAGTTCTTTTTAAGAATAGCACGCAAAAGTGTTCCCAAAGTTCTATTGACAACTTCAGTTTGTCCATCCGTTTGAGGATGACAAGTAGTAGAAAAAAATAATTTTGTGCCAAGTTTAGCCCATAAAGTCTTCCAAAAGTAACTCAAGAATTTAACATCGCGACCAAAAACAATAGTCCTAGGCATGCCATGCAACCTAACGACTTCTCTAAAGAACAAATCCGCAATGTTTGAAGCATCGTCGGTTTTATGACAAGTTATAAAATGTGCCATCTTAGAGAATCTATCCACAACAACAAAAATAGAATCCCTCCCCTTCTTAATCCTAGTCAACCCCAAAATAAAGTCCATAGAAATGTCAATCCAAGTTCATTTTAAGAATAGCACGCAAAAGTGTTCCCAAAGTTCTATTGACAACTTCAGTTTGTCCATCCGTTTGAGGATGACAAGTAGTAGAAAACAACAATTTTGGGCAAAGTTTAGCCCATAAAGTATTCCAAAAGTAACTCAAGAATTTAACATCGCGACCAGAAACATTAGTCCTAGGCATGCCATGCAACCTAACGACTTCTTTAAAGAACAAATCCACAATGTTTGAAGCATCATTGGTTTTATGACAAGCTATAAATGTGCCATCTTAGAGAATCTATCCACAACAGCAAAAATAGAATCCCTACCCTTCTTAGTTCTATGCAACCCCAAAATAAAGTCCATAGAAATGTCAATCCAAGTTCTTTTTAAGAATAGCACGCAAAAGTGTTCCCAAAGTTCTATTGACTACTTCAGTTTGTCCATCCATTTGAGGATGACAAGTAGTAGAAACCAACAATTTTGTGCCAAGTTTAGCCCATAAAGTCTTCCAAAAGTAACACAAGAATTTAACATCGCGACCAAAAACAATAGCCCTAGGCATGCCATGCAACCTAACGACTTCTCTAAAGAACAAATCCGCAATGTTTGAAGCATCATCCGTTTTATGACAAGCTATAAAATGTGCCATCTTAAAGAATCTATCCACAACAACAAAAATAGAATCCCTCCCCTTCTAAGTCCTAGGCAACCCCAAAATAAAGTCAATAGAAATGTCAATCCAAGTTCTTTTTAAGAATAGCACGCAAAAGTGTTCCCAAAGTTCTATTGACAACTTCAGTTTGTCCATCCGTTTGAGGATGACAAGTAGTAGAAAAAAATAATTTTGTGCCAAGTTTAGCCCATAAAGTCTTCCAAAAGTAACTCAAGAATTTAACATCGCGACCAAAAACAATAGTCCTAGGCATGCCATGCAACCTAACGACTTCTCTAAAGAACAAATCCGCAATGTTTGAAGCATCATCGGTTTTATGACAAGCTATAAAATATGCCATCTTAGAGAATCTATCCACAAAAACAAAAATAGAATCCCTCGCCTTCTTAGTCCTAGGCAACCCCGAAATAAAGTCCATAGAAATGTCAATCCAAGTTCTTTTTAAGAATAGCACGCAAAAGTGTTCCCAAAGTTCTATTGACAACTTCAGTTTGTCCATCCGTTTGAGGATGACAAGTAGTAGAAACCAACAATTTTTTGCCAAGTTTAGCCCATAAAGTCTTCCAAAAGTAACTCAAGAATTTAACATCGCGACCAGAAACAATAGTCCTAGGCATGCCATGCAACCTAACGACTTCTCTAAAGAACAAATCCGCAATGTTTGAAGCATCATCGGTTTTATGGCAAGCTATAAAATGTGCCATCTTAGAGAATCTATCCACAACAACAAAAATAGAATCCCTCCCCTTCTTAGTCCTAGGCAACCCCAAAATAAAGTCCATAGAAATGTCAATCCAAGTTCTTTTTAAGAATAGCACGCAAAAGTGTTCCCAAAGTTCTATTGACAACTTCAGTTTGTCCATCCGTTTGAGGATGACAAGTAGTAGAAAACAACAATTTTGTGCCAGGTTTAGCCCATAAAGTCTTCCAAAAGTAACTCAAGAATTTAACATCGCGAACAGAAACAATAGTCTTAGGCATGCCATGCAACCTAACGACTTCTCTAAAGAACAAATCCGCAATGTTTGAAGCATCATCGGTTTTATGACAAGCTATAAAATATGCCATCTTAGAGAATCTATCCACAAAAAAAAAATAGAATCACTCGCCTTCTTAGTCCTAGGCAACCCCGAAATAAAGTCCATAGAAATGTCAATCCAAGTTCTTTTTAAGAATAGCACGCAAAAGTGTTCCCAAAGTTCTATTGACAACTTCAGTTTGTCCATCTGTTTGAGGATGACAAGTAGTAGAAAACAACAATTTTGTGCCAGGTTTAGCCCATAAAGTCTTCCAAAAGTAACTCAAGAATTTAACATCGCGAACAGAAACAATAGTCTTAGGCATGCCATGCAACCTAACGACTTCTCTAAAGAACAAATCCGCAATGTTTGAAGCATCATCGGTTTTATGACAAGCTATAAAATATGCCATCTTAGAGAATCTATCCACAAAAAAAAAAATAGAATCACTCGCCTTCTTAGTCCTAGGCAACCCCGAAATAAAGTCCATAGAAATGTCAATCCAAGTTCTTTTTAAGAATAGCACGCAAAAGTGTTCCCAAAGTTCTATTGACAACTTCAGTTTGTCCATCTGTTTGAGGATGACAAGTAGTAGAAAACAACAATTTTGTGCCAGGTTTAGCCCATAAAGTCTTCCAAAAGTAACTCAAGAATTTAACATCGCGAACAGAAACAATAGTCTTAGGCATGCCATGCAACCTAACGACTTCTCTAAAGAACAAATCCGCAATGTTTGAAGCATCATCGGTTTTATGACAAGCTATAAAATATGCCATCTTAGAGAATCTATCCATAAAAACAAAAATAGAATCCTCGCCTTCTTAGTCCTAGGCAACCCCGAAATAAAGTCCATAGAAATGTCAATCCAAGTTCTTTTTAAGAATAGCACGCAAAAGTGTTCCCAAAGTTCTATTGACAACTTCAGTTTGTCCATCCGTTTGAGGATGACAAGTAGTAGAAACCAACAATTTTGTGCCAAGTTTAGCCCATAAAGTCTTCCAAAAGTAACTCAAGAATTTAACATCGCGACCAGAAACAATAGTCTTAGGCATGGCCTGCAACCAAACGACTTCTCTAAAGAACAAATCCGCAATGTTTGAAGCATCATCGGTTTTATGACAAGCTATAAAATGTGTCATCTTAAAAAATCTATCCACAACAACAAAAATAGAATCCCTCCCCTTCTTAGTCCTAGGCAACCCCAAAATAAAGTTCATAGAAATGTCTATCCAAGTTATTTTTAAGAATAGCACGCAAAAGTGTTCCCAAAGTTCTATTGACAACTTCAGTTTGTCCATCCGTTTGAGGATGACAAGTAGTAGAAAACAACAATTTTGTGCCAAGTTTAGGCCATAAAGTATTCCAAAAGTAACTCAAGAATTTAACATTGCGACCAGATACAATAGCCCTAAGCATGCCATGCAACCTAACGACTTCTCTAAAGAACAAATCCGCAACGTTTGAAGCATCATCGGTTTTATGACAAGCTATAAAATGTGCCATTTTAGATAATCTATCCACAACAAAAAAAATAGAATCCCTTCCCTTATTAGTCCTAGGCAACCCCAAAATAAAGTCCATAGAAATGTCAATCCAAGTTCTTTTTAAGAATAGCACGCAAAAGTGTTCCCAAAGTTCTGTTGACAACTTCAGTTTGTCCATCCGTTTGAGGATGACAAATAGTAGAAAAAAACAATTTTGTGCCAAGTTTAGCCTATAAAGTCTTCCAAAAGTAACTCAAGAATTTAACATCGCGAGCAAAAACAATAGTCCTAGGCATGCCATGCAACCTAACGACTTCTCTATGAAAGGGGATCGGTTACGGTGACCGGAAGCGCAACGGAAGTTTAAAATTTACAATTTTTAAGCAAAAATTTCGGCCACCATCAATGTGTGTAGCAAATACAAAGAAAAACACATAATGTCATACATAGGGTGTTTAGAATTGTACCTATCAATCTTAAAAGATTGATATGGCTCCAACTTAGTTGATATACAACTAAGCTCTTCAATGGCAAGACAATCTTCAAGCTTCCTTTGAGCCCGCCTTGCTCAAATATTAAGCCCACCACCAACTAGCTAGAACCACTCTAATTTTGCACTAGAAAAATTAGAGCATTTTTATTTGAGAAGTGTATTGTTTCCTCAACAATTGAAGAACAAAAATATGAGAGAAAATGAATAGTATTTTCGACACTATTCATCCTAGGAGAGAATGAGAGACATTTTTTTGGTTGTGGGAAAAGTTAAAGTAAAAAGGTTGCATGCCAAGCCTTGGTTATACAAAAAGTTGTCTCCCAACCTTTCATCTCCCCATGCACATTCTATTTGGGCTTGTAACAATTACAAGGCCCATGGACTTTTATTTAAATGTCTCAAACACATTTGAGACCATTAACCATTACTTGATTTTACTCAAGCCCACTAGTTTAATAATTATTTCTAATTGGGCTCTACTAGACCCAATGTTATTTAATTAATCCAACACTTGAATTAATTTAATTACTTGGACTCTACTAGGCCCACTAGTGTTTAATTAATTCAACACTTGAATTAATTTAATTTAGTCCATAATAATGTTTATGAAAATCACAATTTTCAAATACATTATTTATTTGGCCAACTTTTAATTTAGGAACACTTCCACGAATTAAAAGTTACATTTCTTTCATAGAAGTCATACTTTTATTTTTTTTCTTACGCTTATAAACTCTTTTATAAGCCGTTCAACACATTGAACTAATTTCTCTTTTATAGAAGTCATACTTCTAATTTTCCTTACGCTTATAAACTCCTTTATAATCCGTTCAACACATTGAACTATTTTTACTTCTCAACGGGTTCTAGAAAGCCAGCACTTGTGT
This sequence comes from Primulina eburnea, assembly GCF_022965805.1. Lineage (NCBI taxonomy): Eukaryota > Viridiplantae > Streptophyta > Magnoliopsida > Lamiales > Gesneriaceae > Primulina > Primulina eburnea. The sequence goes on from NW_027330583.1 coordinate 29,493, forward strand.
GGTCCTCAATGGTTCATTGATACAACTAGCCGTGGGTTCACATCTCCATGTGATTCGGACTAAACATGTCCTTATATGAGCATACCCCAATTGCTCCATTCTTACTTATCAACTCCTTGATAATAAGAACGTCAGAACTCAAGTCTGATAGTACCCAACCAATCATGTTAAACGCCTAGCAGCATCGCTTACATGATTCCCTAGGTATCAAATGATAGTGCCTGCAAGTACCATTCAATTATGGTTAGCGTACAGTACGGTCCCTTCAACTCATATATCGACCGATTCGACAACCATTGGAATATCGAGAGTTGTCAATGAATCGATACTATGTGTCATGTCGTAGTTGCATCGATGGTGTAATATATGAAACCCCTTTCATAATTACAACCATACTCTGGCCAGAGATTTCAACCTACATACACATGATAACACATAGGATATCCATACCCGAAGGTAAGCGGTGAATCCCCGACTACAATGCATCGACTCCTATATGTTTCGACATGACACCCAACCTTGCCACCTGATGACCCCATAAGAGTCGGTAAACAAGTCAAAGTGAAATGCTAGCACATAGAGTCTCAATGTTGTCCCGGGTCATAAGGACTAATGGTGTACAACCATAAACCAGGACTTTTCCACTCGATAAGTGAGAACCACTTGGAAAGTCCTATAATGGAGGGTTGTTCAGTGCACTCTACCCGGAGCACCTATCTGCATGCTCGGACATCACAATGTCCCCTACCAATGAAACATGGTGCTCACATCGCAGATACTAGTCTCTAACTCGAGCGGCCTAAATCCTTCTTAGTGGCGGCTGAATCGACTAGGAACCATTTTAGAATATACAGTATTACAAATATGAGTTTCATGATACTCATCATATGAGCATCTCATATTCTTTCTACTATTTGTATATTCAAGGTCTTTATCTATGCAACTAGCATGGGTATACAGATAAAGATGTGCCAAAATAATAATATCAAATATTACTAAAATAAAGATTGCTTATACATAGAGTTTCATTGTGAACACTCGGCCAACACTTGGCTCGACGGTCACCTGCTCTAACAATCTCCCACTTGCACTAGAGCCAACTACCCATATGCTTTAAACCCATTGATTCACGATGCTTGTCGAATAATGGTCCAGGTAAAGGCTTAGCTAGTGGATCAACAACATTATCTGCGGAGCCGACTCTGTCAAAAGACACATCTTCCTCTTTCCACAATCTCTCCGAGGATGTGGTACTTACTCAATGCATGTTTGGACTTCTGATGAGAACTTGGCTCCTTTGCTTGAGCTAAAGCTCCCGTGTTGTCACACAACACCGGGATAGGAGCAACCCCATTAGGAATAACGCCCAACTCTTGGACGAAATTCCTTATCCAAACAGCCTCCCTTGCTGCATTTAATGCAGCAATGTATTCGGCCTCTGTGCTGGAATCCGTAGTATTGTCTTGCTTGGAACTCTTCCAAGAGACAACAGCACCATTGAGTATGAATACAAACCCAGAGGTTGACTTCGAGTCATCGATATCGCTTTGGAAGCTAGAGTCGGTATAGCCTTCCAATTTCAGTTCTCCACCCCATAGACCAAGAACAATTTATTGGTCCTTCTCAACTACTTGAGGATGTCTTTCACAGCTTTCCAATGTGGAAGACCAGGGTTCGATTGATATCTACTCACTACACTTAGTGCGAAAACCACGTCAGGACGTGTAGATATCATCTCATACATGATGCTACCAATCGTAGATGCATAAGAAATGCATGTCATCGCCGCTATCTCCGCATCAGTCTTGGGAGACATAGACTTGGATAGGGACACGCCATGACACATTGGTAGGTGTCCTCTCTTGGAGTCACCCATCGAGAACCGCTTCACGATGGTATCAATGTATGTGGACTGGGTAAGATCAAGCAATCTTTCGATCTATCTCTATAGATCTGTATCCTAATACAAAAGATGCTTCACCCAAGTCCCGCATCGAGAACTTACTCGCTAACCATATCTTAGTTGATTGCAACATTCCTACATCATTCCCAATGAGTAGAATGTTATCAACATAAAGCACCAGGAATGTCACAACACTCCCACTAACCTTCTTATACACACAGGGTTCCTCAGGATTCTTAGTAAATCAAACTCTTTGATTGTACTAGCGAATCTAAGGTTCCAACTCCTAGATGCCTGCTTTAGACCATAAATAGATCTATGAAGTTTGCATACCATATGCTCACTTCCAATGGATGTAAACCCTTCATGTTGAGACATGTAAATCTCTTCCTTAATATCCACATTAAGAAAGGTTGTCTTAACATCCATCTGCCATATCTCATAGTCATACCATGCAGCTATGGCTAGCAATATCCTTATAGACTTGAACATTGCAACTGGTACAAAAGGTTTCCTCAAATTCAACTCCTTGTATTTGAGTATATCCTTTTGCCACCAATCGCGCCTTGAAGGTCAATACCTTCCCATCCGCCCCAAGTCCCTATGGGAACCGTTCCCTCAGGTGGATCTATAAGATCCCACACTTGGTTCGAATGCATGGAATTCATCTCAGATTCCATAGCTTCAAGCCATTTGGATGAATCGGCATCAGATAACGCTTCCTTGAAGGTCCATGGATCACATCCATGGTTAGGCTCATCATGGCCCTCTTCAAGAAGCTGACCATACCTCATAGGTGGTCTCGAGACTTTCTCGGATCTTTTAGGAGCTTGTATCTCCTCTCTTGGCTCTTCGGGTGTGGGTTCTACAATTGTGGGCGTCTCTCGAACCTCTTCGAGTTCTATCATCTCCCATTTCTATCCAATAGAAATTCCTTTTCCAAAAAGGTTGCATTCCTAGAAACAAACACTTTTGTTTCTTGGGGATGATAGAAATAATATCCAACTTAATTCCTTGGATATTCCACAAAGTAACATAAAATGGATCGACTATCCAATTTATCTCCCACTACCTGCTTCACATAAGCAGGGCTCCCCATATTCTAAGATAAGAATATTTGGGAGACTTACACATCCATATCTCATATGGTGTCTGCCTTTGAATGGACATTTAATGGAATATCTTTTAATTTTAAGTTATAGAGATCGTTTTCAAGTTCACCAGTACCAATCAAACATTCATTCATGTAAATGTTGCAAACACCTTTGCAAAATAAACAAGAATATCCATTTTTATCAGCATAGAAATGGAAACAATGTTTTTTACAAAATTAGGTACAAACAAAACATCTCATCAAATTAACTTAAAACTATTGTTCAACAATAAGTAAACATCTTCTACAGCCATGGCAGCAACTCTTGCTCCATTGCCCATTCTCTAGAAGGTCACACCTTCCTTAAGCTTTCTACTTCTTCCCATCACCTGTAACTCATTACAGAGATGTGAGTCACAACCTGTATCTAATACCCAAGAACTAGAGTTAATTGAAATGTTTACTTCAATTTAGAACATACCGTTTCCAGAACTCTTCTGGACCAGATATTCCTTGCAATTTCGCCTCCAATGTCCAGGCTTCTTGCAGTGATGACAAACATCACTAGTCTTGTCAGCCTTAACTGGTGTGGCTGCCACAACGGGATTCAGAGATTGCCTCAACAAGGGCACATTCTTCTTGGGACGTTGGAAAGAACACTTCTTTCCCTTCCCATGTGGATCAATCTTCGTACCAGATTAAGAACCCACATAAAGAACCAACTCCTCTTTCTTGATGGTTGATTCAAACGTAACAAGCATATTCACCAACTCCTCAAGGGTCGGTTCAATCTTGTTCATGTTGAAGTTCACTACAAAAGGATCAAATGAGCTAGGCAGCGATAAGAGCAACACGTCGGTGGTCAACTCCGAAGGCAAGATCAGATCCATGCCAACGAGCTTGTCCACGAGCCCGATCATCTTTAAGCCATGCTCATGGACCGAGACCCCATCTCGCATGCGCAAAGTGATCAGCTCCTTGACTGTAGCATGCCTTAGAGGTCGTGTTTGCTCACCAAAGAGCTCTTTAAGATGCAAATGAATGTCAGCAGCACTCTTTGCACCCTCAAAACGCCTCTGCAGCTCATCATTCATATAAGTCAGCATATAACACCTGGCTATCAAGTCGAGGTCACACCATTCCTTGTAAGTCTGCAATTCCTCAGGAGTGCAGTCAGTCGGAGCCTCAACAGGGGGCGACTCAGTCAGTGTATATGCTACCCTTTCCGAATTCAAGACGATTTTCAGGTTTCTTAGCCAAGTGAGGTAATTAGGTCCAGTTAATATGTGTTTGTCGAGTATTATGGATATCGGATTAAGAATCGAAGACATTGTCAAAATAGTACTGAAAAGTAAAACAGATAAATGTTAATGACTATTATAAAATATTTGGTAAGATATAAAGTATTGACTTTAACTTCATAAATATTTACTCCCACTGTTTTGACATCTTTCACTACCCTCTAGTGAAAACGGGAAACTCCTTTCTCAGTAGGTACGTAAGGTCCAATTAGCGAATTATGATCCCGAATAATATCAGCCAATCACAATTCCTAAAAGGTAGTTTCCAATTGCATCACAATGCAACCCTTAACGTAAACTTTTGTCTCACGTTTGATTAGGACCCAATATTGACGTCGTTCATCTTTATGTGTCAAGGCCTTACCCATCAATGTTGAACCTTAATGGACGATCGCCATGAGTTCCCTCAATTATCTGAGCCGAAGTCGTGGGAGTTCCACGTAGTTCACATCACCATGTCAAATGGATGTCACAGCTTTCCGGTACTAAGGGCCCCCCCAATAATATGAGCCGAGCCCCGAGTACGGGTAGCGATTCGTCATGCACCCATTTGTCGATGGAAGACATGGAAATTATAAACAAATTTATAATTCCCTTTTCGGTCTTGATATTAATTTTGAATCTTATTCAAAAGGAGGGTTTTTAATTTTGAAAGGTCTCATCATTAATTTTATTTTAAAAGATCGCCATGTTTGATCGTATGTTTGCCGGATTCATGCAACTTTGTTATTATCATAATAATAACGCACATACTCATTATTTATAACATATCATGCATATATTATAAATAGTAAACAAACAAGGATGATCAATCGCCCCAAAACTAACGGACCGTGTGAGCTAAACACGGGCCTAGGTCCAATCCTAGGGAAATGCACGGGATGCAAATGCAACTATTACATAAGCTTCCAATGTTTACATGTCTTCGATCTTCATAATCATCAAGGCCACCATCTTCCAATCTTGATCATCCACTATACTAATATTTACAAATAAATATCCATGGCAAATAGGGATACATCTCATGGGGTGGGAACGGGCCATAAACCAAGCCCACTTTATAACTTGATAATTATTACAATCATTCAACACAAAATATCCTAGCATACACCTAGCAAATTGGGCTTGGGCTTTTGATCATCCTTCATGCATAATATCACATATCATACACCATCAATTAATTATCACAATAATTAATTGATCCAATATTATATATCTTGATCCAATCACTAACCGCCACGATTATAAACTAAATTAACAAAGTATACAAATACCTTTGTCTACTTTCCAATTAATTTATTTATAACCGAATTTCTTGTAAATCACCATTTACTATAAATATTTAAAGTCCAACTTAAAATATTTATTTCATGAGAAAATATTTGCAACTTTTGTAATTTTAAACTTAAGGCCCAAAAACTTATTTTCACCAAAAACATTTTGGCCCATTTAAAATTCACAAATATGTTAGCCATCCAATGGCCAAATAACTCAAGGCCCATGACACTTTGATAATCCAAAACACTTTTGGAAACCCTAGCCGTCATCACCGTCGCCGGAGCTCCGTCGCCGGATTCCGGCCAACATTCCGGCCAACGTGCCAAATATTTTTTTTTTATTTTTTCGAAAAGGGGCTGTTCGGGCAGCCCCTCGGGCTGCCCTTGCTGCCCGTTTCGAGCAGCCCCACGGGCAGCCCAAGCTGCCCGAAATGGGCAGCAACATGCTGCCCAAAAACACCCCAAAAATCGGCCCTCGATTTGTTGTTTTGGTTGTCTTATGCGGTTAGAAATCGATCTCAACATAATATGTTGTATTTGCTACACAAAAACGTAACCATAGCTCGGATACCACTTGAAAGAGGGATCGGTTACGGTGACCGGAAGCGCAACGGAAGTTTAAAATTTACAATTTTTAAGCAAAAATTTCGGCCACCATCAATGTGTGTAGCAAATACAAAGAAAAACACATAATGTCATACATAGGGTGTTTAGAATTGTACCTATCAATCTTAAAAGATTGATGATGGCTCCAACTTAGTTGATATACAACTAAGCTCTTCAATGGCAAGACAATCTTCAAGCTTCCTTTGAGCCCGCCTTGCTCAAATATTAAGCCCACCATCAACTAGCTAGAACCACTCTAATTTTGCACTAGAAAAATTAGAGCATTTTTCTTTGAGAAGTGTATTGTTTCCTCAACAATTGAAGAACAAAAATATGAGAGAAAATGAATAGTATTTTCGGCACTATTCATCCTAGGAGAGAATGAGAGACATTTTTTTGGTTGTGGGAAAAGTTAAAGTAAAAAGGTTGCATGCCAAGCCTTGGTTATACAAAAAGTTGTCTCCCAACCTTTCATCTCCCCATGCACATTCTATTTGGGCTTGTAACAATTACAAGGCCCATGGACTTTTATTTAAATGTCTCAAACACATTTGAGACCATTTAACCATTACTTGATTTTACTCAAGCCCACTAGTTTAATAATTATTTCTAATTGGGCTCTACTAGACCCAATGTTATTTAATTAATCCAACACTTGAATTAATTTAATTACTTGGACTCTACTAGGCCCACTAGTGTTTAATTAATTCAACACTTGAATTAATTTAATTTAGTCCATAATAATGTTTATGAAAATCACAATTTTCAAATACATTATTTATTTGGCCAACTTTTAATTTAGGAACACTTCCACGAATTAAAAGTTACATTTCTTTCATAGAAGTCATACTTTTATTTTTTTTCTTACGCATATAAACTCTTTTATAAGCCGTTCAACACATTGAACTAATTTCTCCTTTATAGAAGTCATACTTCTAATTTTCCTTACGCTTATAAACTCCTTTATAAGCCGTTCAACACATTGAACTATTTTTACTTCTCAACGGGTTCTAGAAAGCCAGCACTTGTGTGGCCCTCAATGGTTCATTGATACAACTAGCCGTGGGTTCACATCTCCATGTGATTCGGACTAAACATGTCCTTATATGAGCATACCCCAATTGCTCCATTCTTACTTATCAACTCCTTGATAATAAGAACGTCAGAACTCAAGTCTGATAGTACCCAACCAATCATGTTAAACGCCTAGCAGCATCGCTTACATGATTCCCTAGGTATCAAATGATAGTGCCTGCAAGAACCATTCAATTATGGTTAGCGTACAGTACGGTCCCTTCAACTCATATATCCCGACCGATTCGACAACCATTGGAATATCGAGAGTTGTCAATGAATCGATACTATGTGTCATGTCGTAGTTGCATCGAGGATGTAATCTATGAAACCCCTTTCTTAATTACAACCATACTCTGGCCAGAGATTTCAACCTACATACACATGATAACACATAGGATATTCATACCCGAAGGTAAGCGGTGAATCCCCGACTACAATGCATCGACTCCTATATGTTTCGACATGACACCCAACCTTGCCACCTGATGACCCCATAAGAGTCGGTAAACAAGTCAAAGTGAAATGCTAGCACATAGAGTCTCAATGTTGTCCCGGGTCATAAGGACTAATGGTGTACAACAATAAACCAGGACTTTTCCACTCGATAAGTGAGAACCACTTGGAAAGTCCTATAATAGAGGGTTGTTCAGTGCACTCTACCAAGAGCACCTATCTGCATGCTCGGACATCACAATGTCCCCTACCAATGAAACATGGTACTCACATCGCAGATACTAGTCTCTAACTCGAGCGGCCTATATCCTTCTTAGTGGCGGCTGAATCGACTAGGAACCGTTTTAGAATATACAGTATTACAAATATGAGTTTCATGATACTCATCATATGAGCATCTCATATTCTTTCTACTATTTGTATATTCAAGGTCTTTATCTATGCAACTAGCATGGATATTTAGATAAAGATGTGCAAAAATAATAATATCAAATATTACTAAAATAAAGATTGCTTATTCATAGAGTTTCATTGTGAACACTCGGCCAACACTTGGCTCGACGGGCACCTACTCTAACACTCTAAAGAACAAATCCGCAATGTTTGAAGCATCATCGGTTTTATGACAAGCTATAAAATGTGCCATCTTAAAGAATCTATCCACAAATACAAAAATAGAATCCCTCCCCTTCTTAGTCCTAGGCAACCCCAAAATAAAGTCCATAGAAATGTCAATCCAAGTTCTTTTTAAGAATAGCACGCAAAAGTGTTCCCAAAGTTCTATTGACAACTTCAGTATGTCTATCCGTTTGAGGATGAAAGGTAGTAGAAAACAACAATTTTGTGCCAAGTTTAGCCCATAAAGAATTCCAAAAGTAACTCAAGAATTTAAAATCGCGACCAGAAACATTAGTCCTAGGCATGCCATGCAACCTAACGACTTCTCTAAAGAACAAATCCGCAATGTTTGAAGCATCATCGGTTTTATGACAAGCTATAAATGTGCCATCTTAGAGAATCTATTCACAACAACAAAAATAGAATCCCTACCCTTCTTAGTCCTAGGCAACCCCAAAATAAAATCCATAGAAATGTCAATCCAAGTTCTTTTTAAGAATAGCACGAAAAATTGTTCCCAAAGTTCTATTGACAACTTCAGTTTGTGCATCCGTTTGAGGATGACAAGTAGTAGAAACCAACTATTTTGTGCCAAGTTTAGCCCATAAAGTCTTCCAAAATTAACACAAAAATTTAACATCACGACCAGAAACAATAGCCTTAGGCATGCCATGCAACCTAACGACTTCTCTAAAGAACAAATCCGCAATGTTTGAAGCATCATCGGTTTTATGACAAGCTATAAAATGTGCCATATTAGAGAATCTATCCACAACAACAAAAATAGAATCCCTACCCTTATTAGTCCTAGGTAACCCCAAAATAAAGTCCATAGAAATGTCAATCCAAGTTCTTTTTAAGAATAGCACGCAAAAGTGTTCCCAAAGTTCTATTGACAACTTCAGTTTGTCCATCCGTTTGAGGATGACAAGTAGTAGAGAAAAATAATTTTGTGCAAAGTTTAGCCCATAAAGAATTCCAAAAGTAACTCAAGAATTTAAAATCGCGACCAGAAACATTAGTCCTAGGCATGCCATGCAACCTAACGACTTCTCTAAAGAACAAATCCGCAATGTTTGAAGCATCATCGGTTTTATGACAAGCTATAAATGTGCCATCTTAGAGAATCTATCCACAACAACAAAAATAGAATCCCTACCCTTCTTAGTCCTAGGCAACCCCAAAATAAAATCCATAGAAATGTCAATCCAAGTTCTTTTTAAGAATAGCACGAAAAAGTGTTCCCAAAGTTCTATTGACAACTTCAGTTTGTGCATCCGTTTGAGGATGACAAATAGTAGAAAACAACAATTTTGTGCCAGGTTTAGCCCATAAAGTCTTCCAAAAGTAACTCAAGAATTTAACATCGCGAACAGAAACAATAGTCTTAGGCATGCCATGCAACCTAACGACTTCTCTAAAGAACAAATCCGCAATGTTTGAAGCATCATCGGTTTTATGACAAGCTATAAAATATGCCATCTTAGAAAATCTATCCACAAAAACAAAAATAGAATCCCTCGCCTTCTTAGTCTTAGGCAACACCGAAATAAAGTCCATAGAAATGTCAATCCAAGTTCTTTTTAAGAATAGCACACAAAAGTGTTCCCAAAGTTCAATTGACAACTTCAGTTTGTCCATCCGTTTGAGGATGACAAGTAGTAGAAAACAACAATTTTGTGCAAAGTTTAGCCCATAAAGTATTCCAAAAGTAACTCAAGAATTTAACATCGCGACCAGAAACATTAGTCCTAGGTATGCCATGCAACCTAACGACTTCTTTAAAGAACAAATCCGCAATGTTTGAAGCATCATTGGTTTTATGACAAGCTATAAATGTGCCATCTTAGAGAATCTATCCACAACAACAAAAATAAAATCCCTACCCCTCTTAGTCCTATGCAACCCCAAAATAAAGTCCATAGAAATGTCAATCCAAGTTCTTTTTAAGAATAGCACACAAAAGTGTTCCCAAAGTTCAATTGACAACTTCAGTTTGTCCATCCGTTTGAAGATGACAAGTAGTAGAAAACAACAATTTTGTGCAAAGTTTAGCCCATAAAGTATTCCAAAAGTAACTCAAGAATTTAACATCGCGACCAGAAACATTAGTCCTAGGCATGCCATGCAACCTAACGACTTCTCTAAAGAACAAATCCGCAATGTTTGAAGCATCATCGGTTTTATGACAAGCTATAAACTGTGCCATCTTAGAGAATCTATCCACAACAACAAAAATAGAATCCCTACCCTTATTAGTCATAGGCAACCCCAAAATAAAGTCCATAGAAATGTCAATCCAAGTTCTTTTTAAGAATAGCACGCAAAAGTGTTCCCAAAGTTCTATTGACAACTTGAGTATCCGTTTGAGGATGACAAGTAGTAGAAAACAACAATTTTGTGCCAAGTTTAGCCCATAAAGTCCTCCAAAAGTAACTCAAGAATTTAACATCGCGACCAAAAACAATAGTCCTAGGCATGCCATGCAACCTAACGACTTCTCTAAAGAACAAATCCGCAATGTTTGAAGCATCATCGGTTTTATGACAAGCTATAAAATGTGCCATCTTAAATAATCTATCCACAAATACAAAAATAGAATCACTCCCCTTCTTAGTCCTAGGCAACCCCAAAATAAAGTCCATAGAAATGTCAATCCAAGTTCTTTTTAAGAATAGCCCGCAAAAGTGTTCCCAAAGTTCTATTGACAACTTCAGTTTGTCTATCCGTTTGAGGATGACAAGTAGTAGAAAACAACAATTTTGTGCCAAGTTTAGCCCATAAAGTATTCCAAAAGTAACTCAAGAATTTAACATCGCGACCAGAAACATTAGTCCTAGGCATGCCATGCAACCTAACGACTTCTCTAAAGAACAAATCCGCAATGTTTGAAGCATCATCGGTTTTATGACAAGCTATAAATGTGCCATCTTAGAGAATCTATCCACAACAACAAAAATAGAATCCCTACCCATCTTAGTCCTAGGTAACCCCAAAATAAAGTCCATAGAAATATCAATCGAAGTTCTTTTTAAGAATAGCACGCAAAAGTGTTCCCAAAGTTCTATTGACAACTTCAGTTTGTGCATCCGTTTGAGGATGACGAGTAGTAGAAACCAACAATTTTGTGCCAAGTTTAGCCCATAAAGTCTTCCAAAATTAACACAAGAATTTAACATGGAGACCAGCGACAATAGCCTTAAGGTTGCCATGCAACCTAACAACTTCTCTAAAGAACAAATCCGCAATGTTTGAAGCATCATCGGTTTTATGACAAGCTATAAAATGTGCCATCTTAGAGAATATATCCACAACAACAAAAATAGAATCCCTCCCCTTCTTAGTCCTAGGCAACCCCAAAATAAAGTCAATAGAAATGTCAATCCAAGTTCTTTTTAAGAATAGCACGCAAAAGTGTTCCCAAAGTTCTATTGACAACTTCAGTTTGTCCATCCGTTTGAGGATGACAAGTAGTAGAAAACAACAATTTTGTGCCAAGTTTAGCCCATAAAGTCTTCCAAAAGTAACTCAAGAATTTAAATCGCGACCAAAAACAATAGTCCTAGGCATGCCATGCAACCTAACGACTTCTCTAAAGAACAAATCCGCAATGTTTGAAGCATCATCCGTTTTATGACAAGCTATAAAATGTGACATCTTAAAGAATCTATCCACAACCACAAAAATAGAATCCCTCCCCTTCTTAGTCCCAGGCAACCCCAAAATAAAGTCAATAGAAATGTCAATCCAAGTTCTTTTTAAGAATAGCACGCAAAAGTTTTCCCAAAATTCTATTGACAACTTCAGTTTGTCCATCCGTTTGAGGATGACAAGTAGTAGAAAACAACAATTTTGTGCAAAGTTTAGCCCATAAAGTATTCCAAAAGTAACTCAAGAATTTAACATCGCGACCAGAAACATTAGTCCTAGGCATGCCATGCAACCTAACGACTTCTTTAAAGAACAAATCCGCAATGTTTGAAACATCATCGGTTTTATGACAAGCTATAAAATGTGCCATCTTAAAGAATCTATTGACTACTACAAAAATAGAATCCCTCCCCTTCTTAGTCCTAGGCAACCCCAAAATAAAGTCCATAGAAATGTCAATTCAAGTTCTTTTTAAGAATAGCACGCAAAAGTGTTCTCAAAGTTCTATTGACAACTTCAGTTTGTCCATCCGTTTGAGGATGACAAGTAGTAGAAAACAACAATTTTGTGCCAGGTTTAGCCCATAAAGTCTTCAAAAAGTAACTCAAGAATTTAACATCGCGAACAGAAACAATAGTCTTAGGCATTCCATGCAACCTAACAACTTCTCTAAAGAACAAATCGACAATGTTTGAAGCATCATCGGTTTTATGACAAGCTATAAAATATGCCATCTTAGAGAATCTATCCACAAAAACAAAAATAGAATCCCTCGCCTTCTTAGTCTTAGGCAACCCCGAAATAAAGTCCATAGAAATGTCAATCCAAGTTCTTTTTAAGAATAGCAGGCAAAAGTGTTCCCAAAGTTCAATTGACAACTTCAGTTTGTCCATCCGTTTGAGGATGACAAGTAGTAGAAAACAACAATTTTGTGCAAAGTTTAGCCCATAAAGTATTCCAAAAGTAACTCAAGAATTTAACATCGCGACCAGAAACATTAGTCCTGGGCATGCCATGCAACCTAACGACTTCTTTAAAGAACAAATCCGCAATGTTTGAAGCATCATTGGTTTTATGACAAGCTATAAATGTGCCATCTTAGAGAATCTATCCACAACAACAAAAATAGAATCCCTACCCTTCTTAGTCCTATGCAACCCCAAAATAAAGTCCATAGAAATGTCAATCCAAGTTCTTTTTAAGAATAGCACGCAAAAGTGTTCCCAAAGTTCTATTGACAACTTCAGTTTGTCCATCCATTTGAGGATGACAAGTAGTAGAAACCAACAATTTTGTGCCAAGTTTAGCCCATAAAGTCTTCCAAAAGTAACACAAGAATTTAACATCGGGACCAGAAACAATAGCCCTAGGCATGCCATGCAACCTAACGACTTCTCTAAAGAACAAATCCGCAATGTTTGAAGCATCATCCGTTTTATGACAAGCTATAAAATTTGCCATCTTAAAGAATCTATCCACAACAACAAAAATAGAATCCCTCCCCTTCTTAGTCCTAGGCAACCGCAAAATAAAGTCAATAGAAATGTCAATCCAAGTTCTTTTTAAGAATAGCAAGCAAAAGTGTTCCCAAAGTTCTATTGACAACTTCAGTTTGTCCATCAGTTTGAGGATGACAAGTAGTAGAAAACAACAATTTTGTGCAAAGTTTAGCCCATAAAGTATTCCAAAAGTAACTCAAGAATTTAACATCGCGACCTGAAACATTAGTCCTAGGAATGCCATGCAATCTAACGACTTCTTTAAAGAACAAATCCGCAATGTTTGAAGGATCATCGGTTTTATGACAAGCTATAAAATGTGCCATATTAAAGAATCTATTCACAACTACAAAAATAGAATCCCTCCCCTTCTTAGTCCTAGGCAACCCCAAAACAAAGTCCATAGAAATGTCAATCCAAGTTCTTTTTTAGAATAGCACGCAAAAGTGTTCCCAAAGTTCTATTGACAACTTCAGTTTGTCTATCCGTTTGAGGATGACAAGATGTAGAAAACAACAATTTTGTGCCAAGTTTAGCCCATAAAGTATTCCAAAAGTAACTCAAGAATTTAACATCGCGACCAGAAACATTAGTCCTAGGCATGCCATGCAACCTAACTATAATGCCCGGAAATGTTAAATCTATGAAATTATAATTTTATAAGTTAATCGGGACTGATATAGTTATAGACGGACCATCCCGAGATTAGTTGGTGTAAAAATGTGAAGGGCATAATATTGGAACAGATTTAGTGGCGCCCGAGCGGTAGAAAAAGCCCGCCCGAGCGCCATTGTTCAACAAAATTATGTTTTGGGCAGAAGCTTCCGCGCCCGAGCGGTACATTTTGACCGCCCGAGCGCCAAAGTATCATTCGAAAAGTGTTGGACAGAAACTGCCGCGCCCGAGCGGTACATTCTTATCGCCCGAGCGCCGCCTGAAATGTGTTAATGTTTTAAGAAGACACGTATGAGATTTCATGCAATATATATGAGTTGAGCTGTCTTCATTTCTCTTCATTCTTCATCAGCAGAACCGAGAACAAGCTTTCCCTCAAGCTTTTCATATTAGAATTGGTATTGTGAAAGATTTATACCTCCAAATTTAAATCCAAGCATAGATTTGAACTCCTATCTTTGAAGACTACAAGAAGATGTAAGTTTCAGTTATTTTCAGCATGTTTCGATATTTGTGTGTTGGAAGAATTCAGATTTGAGTTATAATATGTGTTCTTGATATTATGAGCATCGTAGAAACGTTACCAGATTGATTTTCAGATACCGTATGACATTGTTTCGAAATTCCAGCATGTATTATGAGAGATTATGCAGATTTTCAGTGTTGAAATGATTGTGCTATTGATGTTGAATTGATTGAGGTTAATCGATTATTGTTATGTTGAGATTGAGTTATCGGTATCGCAAGATTACGCCGTTGAATTACATTGAAAGCGATTACAGAATTGTACATTGAGATGTATATTGATAGAGTGCACATTTATTATGCTATTTCAGATTTGTATTGACTACTTGGTATTCGAGACTTCGACTACGACACCGACTATTCGACAAGAAAGGTATAATTCATGTGGTCTCGGGATTGCACAACTCGATTCAGATTTGATACGAGTTTCCCTAAATCACATACTAGATTGTTTTTACGTTTGATTATGTAATGTCTTGTTTATTGAATTATATTCGAGTCCTGAGATAGGAGATATTGGCAGATTGGCCAAAACTAGACGTTTCGGTGTATCGACGCATAGGAGTAGATTTACTCTATGTGCAGACCCTCGATACAGAGTTGACCGAAGTTTAGGAATAAGACGTACCGTCGCCCCGAGTGGTTGGGTAGGTGACAGACCGTCTTATTCACACCGGGATCCCTAGATTAGAAATGAGTCGAGTCAAGATTTACATGTTGAATATAGATTTGTATTCTCCTACATGTTTAGATTTGCATTCATGTTACTTGATCTATGCTATGCTTTTGTACATGATTATTACATAGCATGCATCCATGTTTTATACTGGGATATGTTCTCACCGGAGTTATCCGGCTGTTGTCGTGTCTGTATGTGTGCATGGCAACAGGTGGGGCAGGATCTGGGTCACGAGGAAGATGAGAGATTGTTGATAGCGTGGAGATCTCGGGCGTTACAGTTTACTAGTTGTTTGTACTAGATTTATACTGAGACTTCTAAACATTAGTGGATGATTGTACTAAACAGACATGTATGTACGTTATGTTGTTTATTTACTATAAAGACATGTTATGTTTTAATTATACATTTGATTTAAAATTAAAAAATAAAATTTTTGACCCGCATTTTCGAACAAAGATCCAATTAAATCCCAAAAGAATTGAGTTAGAGCCCGGGTCCCCACAACAGGTGGTATCAGAGCAGTAGGTTCTGTAGACTGAGATAGAATAGAATGAGTGGGGTAGATCGAGTCATCTTCCTTGCTTTTGAAATGCTAGCATGATTTATTGCTTTCTCAATTGTATGTTGTTGTATTATCTGAATTGATTTACAGCATTTCAAGCCTGAATCAGAACCGATTCTCGATCAGAGGTTATGATCAGAGGAGGGCTGAGACAGATGATATTGATTGTATACTAATAAGTTTGATAATCAGATTTATGCCGCCTAGACGTATACCACAGCCAGAGCAGGGTAGCACGTCAGGTGCACAGATGGATGTCACCGCTACGCCGATGGAGACCTTATTGAAGAGATTTCAGTATTTCCATCCGCCTACCTTGAAGGGCACAGAGAGTGCAGTAGAGTGCGAGAGCTGGCTTTATGATATCGAGATGTTATTTGAGTCTTTGGCATATACTGATGAGCGACGTGTGAAGTTGATAGGGCATCAGATGCAAGAGGTTGCCAAGAGCTGGTGGTTGACTACGAAGAGAGCCTTAGAGCACCGAGGCATTGATATCACATGGAAAGTCTTCAAGGATGAGTCAGCGTTTCTTCCCAGTCTCCTACCGAAAAGATAAAGGAGCTGAATTTGCGAATTTGAGGCAGGGACAGTGGAACATCGAGGAGTATGTTGCTAAATTTTCTGCGTTGCTTCGATTTGCACCGCATGTGGCCGGGAACGACGAGGCAGTGGCCGATCAGTTCATCAATGGGCTGAACACCGATGTCTTTACTTTGGTGAACACGGGACGACCCAATACTTTTTCAGAGGCACTGAACAGAGCTAAGGGAGCAGAGGCTGGCTTGATCAGGCAGCGAGGCGCTTCTTACGGTGTTCAGGGGCAGAGACCGCCATAGTCCACGACCGTACAGTTTCCACCACCTCCTCCTCGCTTTGACAGAGGAACTAGTGGTAGTGGCAAGAAGGAATTTCTGAAGGCTAAGGGCAAACAGTTTAAGAAATCCGGGAGTAGTTCATCGAGTTCGAGTGGATCTCGACAGAGAGGTCAGGGTTCAGATTACAGTGGCGTATATTGTAGCTCGTGTGGAGGACGACATGCCACGGAGCAGTGTCAAGGAGTTATGGGACGTTGCAACATCTGCAGGCAACAGGGACATTTTGCCAGAGTTTGTCCTCAGAGAGGTGCACAACGATTTCAGAGTACAGGGTCATCAGCACCAGTGCCACAGATGGAGAGACAGACATCCTCTGTACACTCCTTTCAGCCACCATCCACACAGACCCAGCAGAGACCAGGAGGTAGTCAGACTGTGAGTCAGCCTCCCAGACAGCAGGCTAGGGTATTTGCGCTGACAGAAGAGCAGGCGCAGGAGGCACCCGATGACGTCATTGCAGGTAACTGTTTTCTTTGCGGTTATCCTGCATATGTGTTGATAGACACAGGGGCATCTCATACATTCATATCTGAGCATTTTGCATTGAGACATTCATTGCCTGTTGAGTCTTTGTCGACAGTAGTGTCTATAGCTTCTCCATTGGGAAGTGGTTTGATATCTGTGTCTACTGTTAGACACTGTATGCTTCAGTTTGAGGGGCATGAGATTGATCTTGATTGCGTAGTACTTGGTTTAGCTGATTTTGATTGTATAGTTGGTATAGACATGTTGACCAAGTACAGGGCCACTGTAGATTGTTTCCACAAGATTGTCAGATTCAGACCCGAAATGACAGATAAGTGGAAATTCTACGGAAAGGGTTCCAGATCTCGGATTCCCTTAGTATCTGCTCTGACTATGAGTAGATTGCTTCAGAGAGGAGCAGAGGGCTTTCTCGTATATTCAGTAGATCTACTGAAGTCGAGCCCAGCATTGGCAGATCTGCCAGTGGTTTGCGAGTTTGCAGATGTGTTTCCTGATGAGATTCCGGGGTTGCCTCCAGTTCGAGAGGTTGATTTTAGCATAGATCTTGTGCCAGGCAGTGTTCCTATCTCGAGAGCTCTGTATAAGATGGCACCGATAGAGCTGAAAGAGTTGAAAGCACAGTTGGAAGATCTTCTGTCCAAGGGGTACATTAGACCGAGTGTATCACCTTGGGGTGCTCTGGTGCTATTCGTTCGAAAGAAAGATGGTTCGATGCGACTGTGTATTGATTATAGGCAGTTGAACAAGGCAACAGTGAAGAACAAGTATCCTCTGCCTCGCATCGACGATTTGTTTGATCAGTTACAGGGATCTTCGGTATACTCGAAGATTGATTTGAGATCAGGGTATCATCAGCTCAGAGTTAGAGACGTTGATATTCCGAAGACTGCATTCCGAACTAGGTATGGGCACTACGAGTTTATTGTTATGCCTTTCGGTTTGACGAATGCGCCAGCGGTTTTTATGAGTTTGATGAACCGAATTTTTCAGAGATATTTAGATGATTTTGTGATTGTATTCATTGATGATATCTTGGTGTATTCGAAGAATTTGATTGAGCATGCAGATCATCTAAGAATTGTATTGAAAACTTTGAGAAAAGAGCAGTTGTATGCCAAACTGTCCAAGTGTGAATTCTGGTTGCGACAGGTTGTCTTCTTGGGGAATATTATATCTGGAGAGGGTATTGCGGTAGATCCGAGTAAAGTTGAGGCTGTGATCAGTTGGCCGAGACCCACTTCTGTGCCGGAAATACGCAGTTTCATGGGTCTAGCCGGGTATTATCGTCGTTTTATCCGAGATTTCTCCAGTATAGCGAAGCCTAGCACCCAGTTGACACAGAAGAACATGCCATTTGTATGGTCCGAAGATTGTGAAGCCAGTTTTGTAGAGCTGAAGAAGAGGCTGACTAGTGCGCCTGTCTTGACGATTCCTTCATGGTACAGGTGAGTTCGTTTTATATTGTGACGCATCTCATAGAGGGCTAGGATGTGTTCTTATGCAGCGAGGGCACGTGATAGCATACGCCTCTAGACAGTTGAAGCCGCACGAGACTCGTTACCCGATTCATGATCTTGAAGTGGCGGCGATTGTCTTTGCACTCAAGATCTGGCGTCATTATCTATATGGCAAGAAATTTGAGATTTATTCTGATCATAAGAGCCTGAAGTATATCTTTTCTCAGTCAGAGTTGAACATGAGGCAGCGACGATGGCTTTATCTGCTGAAAGATTTTGATTGCGAGATCAAGTACTATCCAGGGAAGTCGAATGCAGCGGCAGACGCCTTGAGTCGAAAGGTATGTGCTCTTTCCTTATCGACAGTAGGTGTATCGAATTTAGTAGAGGATTGTTGTTTGTCTGGATTGACATTTGATATAGAGAATAGACCGTTGCGACTTGCTGCAATTCAGATTGAGCCAAATCTGATTTTGAGGATCAAAGAAGCGCAGAGAACCGATCCGAGCGTTCAGAAATCTATTGATATGGTCAGAGCTGGTCATATATCAGAGTATCAGGTTAGAGATTCTGTTCTGTATGTGAATAACCGCTTAGTAGTGCCAGAGATTTCAGATTTGAAACGACAGATCATGTCAGAGGCACACCGTAGTCGGTTTAGCATTCATCCTGGTGGCAGGAAGATGTACAATGACTTGAAGACGCAATTCTGGTGGAAGCAGATGAAGACAGATATTGCAGAATTTGTGTCTAAATGTTTGAATTGCCAGCAGGTGAAGGCAGAAAGTGTGGGGACCCGGACGCTAATCATCTTCTTAATCATCTTTGGGGTTTAATTATCAATTAAGATAAACAAGGTCTAAAAATTTTCTTTTTAGAATGCGGAAGGTAATGGAATTATGCTATTATACAAACCAGTATAATAATACAAATCATGTACAACATACACCTAGTTCGATTAAGGTTTAACTACTACAATCAAGTAATGAAACCTATCTCTATCAAAGTCCGGAATCACCACTCTAATCTTGATCTCTCTTCTTCTTCTGGACCCCGATCCTGCCCCACCTGTTGTCATGCACACATACAAATTTATAATACCACGATATAATACCACGAGTCATAATCGGTATTAATACAATTTATAATATCAACGATAACACAAATATGATATCGAATCTCAGTCAAATCGACTATGAAAATCATAACAATTACATAACCAGTCTGTTCTTCAGTCTGACTTCAATTATACAGTGTCTACGGTAGCAGAAACACCATATATGAATCATATTCAATTCTGACAATATCCTAAATTCAAATCTTGTCAAAACGTAATAAAACTTACGTCCTGGTATAGCTTGAGTCGAGAGGAACACGCTGCTGCGTTCGGATTCGAATTTTGATACCTGGATTCTTCGAAATCACCAATCGAAAAGGCGCAAGGATTTTCCTTTCAAACCTTCGACCCTTTTCTGAAATTTGGAGAGAAACCACGTGCAATCCTAATATATATACTGCATGCAAGGCTGGGAAACGTGGCATCATTTCTCATGCAACACGCATGACCGCGGGTGCGGTGAGTGTAAGGAGCGCGGGTGCGCTCAAGCGGTGATCCTAGCCATTCTCTCGGCAGCTCAGACCGCGGGTGCGCTTCTTGCAAGACCGCGGGTGCGGTGTCATCAGCGCGGGTGCGCTCCATCTAATACCGGAGGTGCGGTGATGCTACGGAATTTCTTACCAACTTGCGGCCCATGCACCGCGGGTGCGGTCGTGCTAGCACCGCGGGTGCGGTCGTGCAAACTTCAAAATTTCTAATTTTTGATCTTTGCAACACCTTATAATCTTGTCTTTTATTCCCTCAATGCATGTCATGCATTCTCATATCTTCCGAGTCTCACGTTAACGAAGATTAATAATCTTGGTTTATCAATTCGATAATTCTCGGGTATTACATTTCTCCCCCTCTTAGATCTGAGTTCGTCCTCGAACTCATAAACAATTAATTTAGAGATATACGAGAAGAAATGTATACTAGAGTTTAAATCAAAACTCAACTCCCTGATCCCCATCTGGGATACGAATTCATGAAGTATGCTATCATAATACTTCTTAAAGTAACTCTGACAAAATCAATCTTGCCATGTTGGTTATACAACATCCGTATAAACCAATCACAGTTCATAACAAAGCAATACCAGCAGTTGTTATCAAATCTGTTTATCTCAAATCAAGGACATATTCAGTCTTCAGCTTCAAATACCAATCGTCATCATCCGACGTTGGTTTCTTCAATCTGTTCATTCTGAACTATCTTCATTTTCTTTTGAATTTTCTTCAAAAGAAATCTGTAGTATTCACCGTATACTATCTTGCCTATAACTATCTCATTACCCATCTGATAAGCTGATAGTTACTGTCACGCAGTGATAATAAGTCATATCAATTAGTGCTAACATCCAGCATCACAGTTCTCTGGATATCTTCCAATATCTGGATCATACACTCTGACTGTCTGTCAATATGTGAATAATCTACAAAATAACTTATGGTATGGTCTGCCATAATTGCAAACTTAATCACAATCACAATCTGATATAGTCTACTTCTACATTCTAGTCACTCTGACTATGTTCTGACATCAATCTGTGTCATTTGGTTCTGTTTGTACATCATCTTGTACAAACTAATAGATATAGATTGAACAATCTGTCAGTCATAATCATATTATATCACAATCTGGAAAATATCGGGATAATCTTATTACGAAATTCATCGAAATAAACTCCCCATGTCGAATCAGAAATATACTAAGTCTGTAATAAATCTTCTGATTTCTTTCTTTCTGTCTTCTCTGTTAGCGATTCAGACGTATCAGTACAATTTCTGCCAACATTTCTGTACAAATTCTGTCACGACTAATCTAATCTGTCTATATCATACCTGTCTGTTCGAATCTCATACATTCTCAGTCAGCAAAATGAACACTGAATCCACTACAATGCATTTCTGACACTATCTGTGATTTCAGATTCAAACTATTCGGTATAAATAATCAGTTAATAACATAAGGATAAAGAAAAAATACCTACCTGGTATTCGGTTCTGACTATAAATAACAATTCTGTTATACAATTCTGAAACATTCTGATATCATACCACAATCCGTCTAATACAAAACACCAAATCATATATCTGTTTTTCTGACCGATACTCTGCTCTGATTATCGCAATACTGTCCTGACCACTCTGATCACGTTTCTGAACTACTGGAATTCTTGAATTCATTTCTGATACAAGCTGAACTGTATATACTCTCAACGGTTCATAAAATATGTATCAATACTGATTCAGAATAACAATAATCTATACTAATCTAGTAAATATATAAGATTGTACGTTCTAACAATACTATCGATTCTGACAAATCAATCAGATCTTCATGCCATACTGATCAACTGCTATATATCATCTGCAAATATAATATGCTCCCCAAACAATACAATCTGTAGAAAATACTGATCTAGAAGCAGTAATTTTCAAGTAATTTGAAATACAATCATATCAGATAATCTGTCACTCATATAATATCAATCTCTGACAATTCTAACATTTCTGACTGTCTGATCGTTCTGATATCGGTATCTGATCAGTCACTGATCACAATATCAACTGTCTTAAAATCAATCAGTATACTAACATCAGATATCATCTATTCTGAATACAATCTGTTTCAACAAAATACATATCTGAACAATTTATGTATACAAGAATCATAATTCTCAGAATATTTAATTTGATCTTTCAAATATTCTTCAATTCATTTTGTATCATTCTGTATAGTCAATACCATTCTGTACTAAATCTACTATACACACAATACCTGATCTCAATTCAATTTCTGAAGTTTATCTTTCTGAGATCACCACAAATCTGAAATCTTAGCTGGCAAACATCAGCCAACTCATATAATACTGACCAATCTGTCAATACTAAACTCGATTTCAGTGGATCTACTGAATACGTAAGGATGCAATCTGCTCCTTTCTGTATTAATCGAGTCATATACAATACAGATATCAAAGGAATTCTAAATCTAGAATCCTTACTGTGGAATCTCCACTAATCAGTCAACTCTGATCTGAATCTTACCATTTCTGGCACAAGTTCTACAATATTTCTATCTTTCTGTACTTGTTTAGCATATAATTGTCAATAATGCATTAGAAAACACAAGTACCTCATAATCTATCTCTATTTCATTCTCATCTTACTGTAGTACACAACATGTTCAGAAATCTCTGATAATAATAGTTTCCTTACAAGTAAGGGAATCAATCCTACAGTATAATCAGATCCAACATATAATGCATATCTCCATGCAACTCCATCACAGATACTCATAACGAATGCATTAGTACATATCAATACATATGCAATATAATCATAAAGAATAGTACCTGTTACTATGTTACCCAGTGTGACCTGGATCTGTCCCTCGATCACCATATCCAGATGGTCCAGCCCCCTGAAATCTTCGAGGACCTCTCTGGGGACAAATTCTAGCAAAGTGTCCTCGCTGTCTGCAGATATGGCAACTACCAGACACTCCCTGGCATTGCTCTGTGGGGTGTCTCCCACCGCAAGTCCTGCAATACACTCCAGTATGGCTGGGACTAGGACTGCTGGAGCTAGAGGAACCACTCCCCAACTTCTTGAATGACTTCTTTCGAGCTTTCAACAAATCTTGTTTTCCACTCGTGCTGCCACGATCAAATCGGAGAGGGGATTGTTGTGTCTGGGGTTGCTTCACACACAACCTCCCTAGCTGTCTAATCAGACTCGCCTCAGCTCTCTTCTCTCTACTCAAGATATCCGCAAAATGGTAAGGTCGCTGCATATTCATCAATGCAACTATCTCCGAGTTCAACCCTCTGATGAACTGATTCACTACAGCTTCATCATTCCCAGCCAAATGAGGAGCAAAACGCAGTAGAGTAGAGAATTTAGCAATATATTGATCAATATTCAGCTGCCCTTGGCTCAAATTCTCAAACTCTAATTTCTTGTCCTCTCGATACGAGGCTGAGAAAAATCTTCGGTAGAATTTAGTTCTGAATATTTCCCACGACATCACTGTACCTCTCTGTGCCCACATTCTTCTACTGGTAATCCACCAACTCCTGGCGGCTTCTCGTAACTGATAAGGCACCATTTTAACCCTTTGTTCATCTGTACAGTTAAGTAAATCGAACAAGATGTCTATATCATCAAACCAGTTCTGACAATCTTCAGATGTCTCAGTACCATTCAGAACCGGCGGCTGTAATAACTCAAATTCTTTCATCTTTTCTTCTAACTGAGTTTCTGATACATCTCTCTGTTCAGACGAAGTACTACCCCTTTCTGGATATTTCAAAGGCGGTATATCTGAATGTCAAACAAATCAATATACAGTCTGTATAATCTGTCTCAGCCCTCCTATGATCATATACCTCTGATTCAGACTCGGTTCTGATCCAGGCTTAGTAATTACATGCTGCAATCAACTCAGATAACAAGCAACATGTAATAGGGAAAGCAATAAATCATGCTAGCACACACAATGTAAGTCAACATTGAAATAAATCTCATGCTAGCAATCACATGCAAGGAAAGACAAATCAATCTACCCCGCTACATTCTCTGCTATCTCAGTCTAAAAGATCTATCAGTTCTGACTCTCTCAATCTAAAAGATCTATCAATTCTGACTATCTGAATCTAAAGGATCTATCGCTCTGATACCACCTGTTGTGGGGACCCGGACGCTAATCATCTTCTTAATCATCTTTGGGGTTTATTATCAATTAATATAAACAGGGTCTAAAAATTTTCTTTTTAGAATGCGGAAGGTAATGGAATTATGCTATTATACAAACCAGTATAATAATACAAATCATGTACAACATACACCTAGTTCGATTAAGGTTTAACTACTACAATCAAGTAATGAAACCTATCTCTATCAAAGTTCGGAATCACCACTCTAATCTTGATCTCTCTTCTTCTTCTGGACCCCGATCCTGCCCCACCTGTTGTCATGCACACATACAAACAAGACAACAGCCGGATAACTCCGGTGAGATATAAATATCCCAGTATAAACAATGTAATCATGCAAGCATATAAAACATATATAAAAGCATTAATTATATCTTATCACATGTAGCATAATCAACAACATGTATCAGTACAAGTCTGTAAATAAAACATGAATCGTAATCCACGAAACATAATTACTACGGATCTGTAAGTCACTCTCTAGTCTCACTATCTAAGACTTGACTCATCTCTCATTCTAATCTAGGGATCCCGATCTAATTTAGACTTCGGTATGCTGTATCGAGTGTCTACATTAAACGTCGATCTACATTTAAGCGCATCGATACACCGTAAGTCTAGAGTCTTATCGGTTCTGAGAAAGACTCGGCGGTTCTGCCCTAGCTAGGCTGTCTGCCCTAGACTCGGACTCTGACTCTGTTCTAAGTCAATACATGCACATATCAATCTGATAATCTGCAAATATCAATGCAATAAAATAAAGTATGTGATTTGGGGAAACTCAAGTCAAACCTAACTCGAGTTGTGCAATCCCGAATCAACATTAATTTATACCTTTGTCTTCCCGGTCTGACGAAGACGAAGTCTCGTATTCTGATCTGTCCATACCCAGTCTGGCAATGACAATCATATAAATACAACATCAGTATATAACTCGAATCAAAACCTGTTCTGATCAATACTGAAATCAGTATATAATCTGATCTATATCTGAACAAGGTACAATCTAATTCATATCAACGATATCACGTTACAATCGAAATCATTACTGAATCTCATCAATCTAATCAACTGATGTTTCGACGGCATAACAATACAATCTGAATACCCCGTCATTCTGAACACCACAGATATAATACCACGAGTCATAATCGGTATTAATACAATTTATATTCTCAACGATAACACAAATATGATATCGAATCTCAGTCAAATCGACTCTGAAAATCATAACAATTACATAACCAGTCTGTTCTTCAGTCTGACTTCAATTATACAGTGTCTACGGTAGCAGAAACACCATATATGAATCATATTCAATTCTGACAATATCCTAAATTCAAATCTTGTCAAAACGTAATAAAACTTACGTCCTGGTATAGCTTGAGTCGAGAGGAACACGCTGCTGCGTTCGGATTCGAATTTTGATACCTGGATTCTTCGAAATCACCAATCGAAAAGGCGTAAGGATTTTCCTTTCAAACCTTCGACCCTTTTCTGAAATTTGGAGAGAAACCACGTGCAATCCTAATATATATACTGCATGCAAGGCTGGGAAACGTGGCATCATTTCTCATGCAACACGCATGACCGCGGGTGCGGTGAGTGTAAGGAGCGCGGGTGCGCTCAAGCGGTGATCCTAGCCATTCTCTCGGCAGCTCAGACCACGGGTGTGCTTCTTGCAAGACCGTGGGTGCGGTGTCATCAGTGCGGGTGCGCTCCATCTAATACCGCAGGTGCGGTGATGCTACGGAATTTCTTACCAACTTGCTGCTTATGCACCGCGGGTGCGGTCGTGCTAGCACCGCGGGTGCGGTCGTGCAAACTTCTAAATTTCTAATTTTTGATCTTTGCAACACCTTATAATCTTGTCTTTTCTTCCCTCAATGCATGTCATGCATTCTCATATCTTCCGAGTCTCACGTTAACGAAGATTAATAATCTTGGTTTATCAATTCGATAATTCTCGGGTATTACAGAAAGAAAGAAGCCCGGAGGTTTACTTCAGAGTTTGTCTGTTCCTGAATGGAAATGGGATCACATTTCCATGGATTTCGTGACGAAGTTACCTCGATCTTCGCGGGGCTGTGACGCGATTTGGGTTGTGATAGACAGACTGACCAAATCAGCGTGCTTTATTCCGTACAGAATGACCTATCGACACGATCAGATGGCAGAGTTGTATGTCAGAGACGTCGTCAAATTGCACAGGTGTGCCGAAGTCGATCGTATCAGATCGTGATCCACGATTCACTTCTCACTTTTGGCACAGCCTGCAGCAGGCTTTGGGTACGACTTTACACCTGAGCACTGCTTATCATCCTCAGACGGACGGACAGTCAGAGCGGACTATCTAGACTTTAGAGGACATGCTGAGAGCTGTAGTACTAGACTTTGGTACTAGTTGGCAAGATTCATTGCCGTTGTGTGAGTTTTCATACAACAACAGCTATCAGACTAGCATTAAGATGGCACCGTTCGAAGCATTATACGGAAAGAAGTGCAGATCTCCGTTGTACTGGGATGATATCTCTGAGGTACCAGAGTTGGGGCCTGATATGATTCGTAAGATGACCGAGAAAGTGAAGATCATTCAGAAACGAATGAAGACGGCACAGGATAGACAAGCGAAATACGACAATGTTAGACGCAGACCGTTGGTATTCGAACAAGGAGATAGAGTGTTCTTGAAGATTCCACCCTTCAGAGGCGTTGTCAGATTTGGCAAGCGGGGGAAATTGTCTCCTAGATACGTCGGTCCGTATGAAATCCTTGAGAAGATTGGCGATCGAGCTTACAGACTTGCTCTTCCTCCTTCTTTGTCTGGAATACATGACGTATTTCATGTATCGATGTTACGCAAATATATGCCAGATGATTCTCATGTCATTCAGCCTGACGAAACCGAGCTAGATCAGACTCTGAGCTATGTTGAAAGACCGATACAGATTCTTGATCGGAAAGAAAAGAAGCTCAGAACGAAGATCATTCCACTTGTGAAGGTTCAGTGGAGTCGACATGGCATAGAGGAAGCGACTTGGGAGACGGAAGCAGATATGCGACAGAAACACCCCGAGTTATTTTGATGATGTAAGTATTTACCTAACTCTAACGTTATTGTCTTTTATAATTGCATTAGTAGAATGGCATGCGATTTCGAGGACGAAATCATGTTTCAGAGGGGGAGAAATGTAATGCCCGAAAATGTTAAATCTATGAAATTATAATTTTATAAGTTAATCGGGACTGATATAGTTATAGACGGACCATCCCGAGGTTAGTTGGTGTAAAAATGTGAAGGGCATAATATTGGAACAGATTTAGTGGCGCCCGAGCGGTAGAAAAAGCCCGCCCAAGCGCCATTGTTCAACAAAATTATGATTTGGGCAGAAGCTTCCGCGCCCGAGCGGTACATTTTGACCGCCCGAGCGCCAAAGTATCATTCGAAAACTGTTGGACAGAAACTGCCGCGCCCGAGCGGTACATTCTTACCGCCCGAGCGCCGCCTGAAATGTGTTAATGTTTTAAGAAGACACGTATGAGATTTCATGCAATATATATGAGTTGAGCTGTCTTCATTTCTCTTCATTCTTCATCAGCAGAACCGAGAACAAGCTTTCCCTCAAGCTTTTCATATTAGAATTGGTATTGTGAAAGATTTATACCTCCAAATTTAAATCCAAGCATAGATTTGAACTCCTATCTTTGAAGACTACAAGAAGATGTAAGTTTCAGTTATTTTCAGCATGTTTCGATATTTGTGTGTTGGAAGAATTCAGATTTGAGTTATAATATGTGTTCTTGATATTATGAGCATCGTAGAAACGTTACCGGATTGATTTTCAGATACCGTATGACGTTGTTTCGAAATTCCAGCATGTATTATGAGAGATTATGCAGATTTTCAGTGTTGAAATGATTGTGATATTGATGTTGAATTAATTGAGGTTAATCGATTATTGTTATGTTGAGATTGAGTTATCGGTATCGCGAGACTACGCCGTTACGCCGTTGAATTACATTGAAAGCGATTACAGAATTGTACATTGAGATGTATATTGATAGAGTGCACATTTATTATGCTATTTCAGATTTGTATTGACTACTTGGTATTCGAGACTTCGACTACGACACCGACTATTCGACAAGAAAGGTATAATTCATGTGGTCTCGGGATTGCACAACTCGATTCAGATTTGATACGAGTTTCCCTAAATCATATACTAGATTGTTATTACGTTTGATTATGTAATGTCTTGTTTATTGAATTATATTCGAGTCCTGAGATAGGAGATATTGGCAGATTGGCCAAAACTAGACGTTTCGGTGTATCGACGCATAGGAGTAGATTTACTCTATGTGCAGACCCTCGATACAGAGTTGACCGAAGTCTAGGAATAAGACGTACCGTCGCCCCGAGTGGTTGGGTAGGTGACAGACCGTCTTATTCACACCGGGATCCCTAGATTAGAAATGAGTCGAGTCAAGATTTACATGTTGAATACAGATTTGTATTCTCCTACATGTTTAGATTTGCATTCATGTTACTTGATATATGCTATGCTTTTGTACATGATTATTACATTGCATGCATCCATGTTTTATACTGGGATATGTTCTCACCGGAGTTATCCGGCTGTTGTCGTGTCTGTATGTGTGCATGGCAACAGGTGGGGCAGGATCTGGGTCACGAGGAAGATGAGAGATTGTTGATAGCGTGGAGATCTCGGGCGTTACAGTTTACTAGTTGTTTGTACTAGATTTATACTGAGACTTCTAAACATTAGTGGATGATTGTACTAAACAGACATGTATGTACGTTATGTTGTTTATTTACTATAAAGACATGTTATGTTTTAATTATACATTTGATTTAAAATTAAAAAGCAAAATTTTTGACCCACATTTTCGAACAAAGATCCAATTAAATTCCAAAAGAATTGAGTTAGAGCCCGGGTCCCCACACTAATGACTTCTCTAAAGAACAAATCCGCAATTTTTGAAGCATCATTGGTTTTATGACAAGCTATAAATGTGCCATCTTAGAGAATCTATCCACAACAACAAAAATAGAATCCCTACCCTTCTTAGTCCTAGGCAACCCCGAAATAAAGTCCATAGAAATGTCAATCCAAGTTCTTTTTAAGAATAGCACGCAAAAGTGTTCCCAAAGTTCTATTGACAACTTCAGTTTGTCCATCCGTTTGAGGATGACAAGTAGTAGAAACCAACAATTTTGTGCCAAGTTTAGCCCATAAAGTCTTCCAAAATTAACAAAAGAATTTAACATCGCGACCAGAAACAATAGCCCTAGGCATGCCATGCAAACTAACGACTTCTCTAAAGAAAAAATCCGCAATGTTTGAAGCATCATCGGTTTTATGACAAGCTATAAAATGTGCCATCTTAGAGAATCTATCCACAACAACAAAAATAGAATCCCTCCCCTTCTTAGTCCTAGGCAACCCCAAAATAAAGTCCATAGAAATGTCAATCCAAGTTCTTTTTAAGAATAGCACGCAAAAGTGTTCCCAAAGTTCTAATTGACAACTTCAGTATCCGTTTGAGGATGACAAGTAGTAGAAAACAACAATTTTGTGCCAAGTTTAGCCCATAAAGTCATCCAAAAGTAACTCAAGAATTTAACATCGCGACCAAAAATAATAGTCCTAGGCATGCCATGCAACCTATTGACTTCTCTAAAGAACAAATCCGCAATGTTTGAAGCATCATCGGTTTTATGACAAGCTATAAAATGTGCCATCTTAGAGAATCTATCCACAACAACAAAATTAGAATCCCTGCCCTTATTAGTCCTAGGCAACCCAAAAATAAAGTCCATAAAAATTTCAATCCAAGTTCTTTTTAAGAATAGCACGCAAAAGTGTTCCCAAAGTTCTATTGACAACTTCAGTTTGTCCATCCGTTTGAGGATGAAAAGTAGTAGAAAACAACAATTTTGTGCCAGGTTTAGCCCATAAAGTCTTCTAAAAGTAACTCAAGAATTTAACATCGCGAACAGAAACAATAGTCTTAGGCATGCCATGCAACCTAACGACTTCTCTAAAGAACAAATCCGCAATGTTTGAAGCAACATCGGTTTTATGAAAAGCTATAAAATATGCCATATTAGAGAATCTATCTACAAAAACAAAAATAGAATCCCTCGCCTTCTTAGTCCTAGGCAACCCCGAAATAAAGTCCATAGAAATGTCAATCCAAGTTCTTTTTAAGAATAGCACGCAAAAGTTTTCTCAAAGTTCTATTGACAACTTCAGTTTGTCCATCCGTTTGAGGATTACAAGTAGTAGAAAACAACAATTTTGTGCAAAGTTTAGCCCATAAAGTATTCCAAAAGTAACTCAAGAATTTAACATTGCAACCAGAAACATTAGTCCTAGGCATGCCATGCAACCTAACGACTTCTTTAAAGAACAAATCCGTAATGTTTGAAGCATCATTGGTTTTATGACAAGCTATAAATGTGACATCTTAGAGAATCTATCCACAACAACTAAAATAGAATCCCTACCCTTATTAGTCCCTAGGCAACCCCAAAATAAAGTCTATAGAAATGTCAATCCAAGTTCTTTTTAAGAATAGCACGCAAAAGTGTTCCCAAAGTTCTATAGACAACTTCAGTTTGTCCATCCGTTTGAGGATGACAAGTAGTAGAAAACAACAATTTTGTGTCAGGTTAAGCCCATAAAGTTTTCCAAAAGTAACTCAAGAATTTAACATCGCGAACAGAAACAATAGTCTTAGGCATGCCATGCAACCTAACGACTTCTCTAAAGAACAAATTCGCAATGTTTGAAGCTGTAATAGCCGAGCCCGGTGTACGGTACGGCTTAAGTTTTTAATGTTATTTGGGTTATGTGATTAGATGTTTAGAGTTGTGTTTTGGGCCATAGTATTATTGGTTATTATTGTCTTGAGGTGTTAGTTGTTGTTGATTGTTCGTTTTAGAGTTTCGGATCGATTTTAGTTGCGTTGGTTTTGTTCATTGCCGTAGCAAGAGTGCACTCGCGGTCTTAGAGGAGTGCCCCCGCGGTGTACTGTTCATGATTTTGGATTTGGGAGGCCGTGGCATCACCGCACCCGCGGCAGTGCAAGCACCGCACTCGCGGTGAGACCGCACCCGCGGTATTTGCAGGACCGCACCCGCGGTCATCGAGTTCAGGGAATTGTTTGGATTGTCGTGAGCTTAGCGCACCCGCGGTGCTTGTGGCAGCGCACCCGCGGTCTAGGTATGGGCGAGTTTTTAAGTTACTTTTTGGAGTTGTTGGCCATACCTTATCCTCTTCCTTTCTTCTCATGTCCGATTTTCTCTCCATTTGCAAGGGTTTTCTTCCATTTCTTTTGTTTCCTATCTTCGATTCGTGGATCTAGTTCGATTTTGACTTGAGATCGAGGTTCTCCTTGGTGTTAGGAAGTTTAGGTAAGTTTTTGGTTGAGTTCTATCATGGTTTTTGGTAATGAGATGCTATAGGTTGATGTATTGATTGGTTTAATGGATTATTTGACTTGTATTTTTGGATATAGAGTTGATTTTGGTGTTATTTATGGATTATTGTTGTAGGTGGTGTACCAAGAGTTTAGTTGGAGGTGTTCTATTGGTTTGTAAGTGGAAACTCATTCCTTTTGCTCACATGATTGTATATGTATTGTGTTTCAAGAGTTTTAATGTGTTATTCCCTTCAATTGATTCGTTGTTATGTATTGTTATCATTGTTGATTATTGGAGACTTTTATGTCTCGTATTTATTAAAAAGGGAATACAAGAGCAAAGATAGAGTTTCAAAGTGATTGTTAAAGCCAAAGAGAGTTTAAATGTTTTCGGATTGATAAATACATAGTCAGAGATTGCATGCAATATTAGTTGATCAACGAACATAGGCTTTTATCCCTCAGAGTTATCGGTTTATATCGATAGGGGTATTAGCACCAGAGCAGAGAAACTATTGATATCAATCCCCAGAGTAAAGAAAATACCATCTCATTGCTATTGCAATTGCTATGATATTCTTGTTCCAGAGTTGATGGTATTTATGATTTCAAAGCCATGTTTTACAGAGTATATTGTATCATTGCTATGTAGAGTTCTACTTGCTGAGATTTATTCTCATTTCAGTTCTTTT
This sequence comes from Primulina eburnea, assembly GCF_022965805.1. Lineage (NCBI taxonomy): Eukaryota > Viridiplantae > Streptophyta > Magnoliopsida > Lamiales > Gesneriaceae > Primulina > Primulina eburnea. The sequence goes on from NW_027330583.1 coordinate 62,196, forward strand.
CATGTGATGCAGATAAGAGCGACGGACCGGGACGTTGACTGTGGACAAGGGGTCATATGCATACACCGTTGGAAGGAAGATTTTGGCATGATCATAGGAATGATGTTTTGTATTTTGTTTTGTCATTCGAATGATCATGTGTTATTATTTTGTAAAGATGTTTAGAGAATCGTATTTTGAAACTCCTTCCATATTTTAAAGAAAATTTTAAATTCCGCTGTGTTTTTATCGTTACGGGTCAGGGTGTCACATTTAGTGGTATCAGAGCGGTGTTCTTCGGACCAATGCATATGACTTCGTCTACTGTCAACTGTCCGGGTATGTTTTCTTGCATCTATTCATTGTTATATATTGATATGTCTTTTGTGAGCCTATTGTAGAGTATGCCACCTAAGAGGAAAGCAGTAGAGGGTGAGGATAGTTCTTCCTCTAGAGTTGTCGATGAGTTCGGCAAGTTGCTTAAGGAGCAGGCCAAAGTTCATAGTGAGCAGATTCAGCAGCTGCTTCGATTGCAAGGAACAGGACAGGGTAGAGGCCAAGGTATAGTTCCAGTTGCTCAGGCTGTTGGCACTGATGTCGTCTTTTCTGCTTTCAAGAGAATGGATCCACCGGAATTCGCAGGTAGCACTGATCCGTTAGTGGCTGTTGAGTGGGTCAAGGCGCTTGAAGCTATCTTCGATCATCTCCAGTACGAGGACAAAGACAGGATCAGTTGTGCAGTTTTCATGTTGGTTAAGGCTGCCCGCATTTGGTGGAATGCGACGAAGGTTGGTGTGACTGTTTCGACATTGAAGTGGTCAGAGTTCACAGACTTTTTCTATGACAAGTATTTCCCCGATGCACTTCGAGCAAGGAAGGTTACGGAGTTCTTGGAGCTTCGACAGGGGAGCTTGGATGTCGGTGAGTATATTCTGAAGTTTGAGGAGGGTTGCTTGTTTGCTCCTTACATTGCTTCCAATGACAAAGATAAAGGCGCTCATTTCATTCGAGGCCTTAGAGCTGAGATTCGTCGTGATATCAACATGTCCAAGGCCGTGACTTTCAAGAAGATCGTGTCCAAAGCTTTGTTGGCCGAGCAGGACGAGAAGGACATTGCCAGGGAGAGGCAAGCGAGACACCAGGCCATTGCTCAGAGGGGCCAGAGTTCGAATCAGAGGGGCAGGGATCGTTTCAAGGGCAAGGGCAAGGGCAAGATGGAGTCGAGTCCTAGACCATCGCCAGTTCCAGTTGATCCCGAGAAGCCACTGTGTCCTAAGTGTGGCAAGCATCATCGAGGAGAGTGCAGATTTGGCACTCATACCTGTTATCGTTGTGGCACGGCAGGCCACGTTGCCAGAGATTGTCCACGAGGAGCTAGCCAAGGGAAGGTGCAGGGTCGTATCTTTTCGATGACGAAGGAAGGTATTAATCATGATTCTTCATTGATCTCTAGTACTATTTTGATTTCAGGCAGAGTAGCTACGACTTTGATAGATACTGGTGCTACTCATTCTTTTATGTCTGATTTGTTTTTGAGATCTTTGGGTATAGTTCCTTCTGTTCTTCCCCTCCAGGTTAGTGTTGTTTTGCCTTCGGGAGATGTCTTGTGCCCGACATCGATTGTGTTTGCGTGCCCTGTTCGTATTGAGGAGCGAGTTGTCTTCGCTGATTTGATTGTTATCCCTATGGTTGCCTTTGATGTTATTCTTGGCATGGATTGGCTTTCGACTTACCGTGCAGTTATCGATTGTGTTGCTAAGAAGGTGACTTTTGCAGATGATGGCCAGGGAGGAGTTCTCGCCAGCACAGGTACTTCGCTGGTCCTTCCTTTTATTTCTTGTCTTGAGGCTGAGAAGTTGATGTGTAGAGGTTGTGATGTGTTTCTGGCTTCTATTGTGGATGTGGATAGACTGATTAAGTTGAATATTGATGATATCGATGTTGTGAGGGAGTTTGCTGATGTGTTTGAGGATGATGTTCCGGGTTTGCCGCCGGATAGGGATGTTGAGTTTTCGATCGATTTAGCTCCAGGTACGGTTCCTATTTCTAAGGCTCCGTACAGGATGGCTCCTACCGAGATGAAGGAGTTGAAGGCGCAATTGCAGGATCTAGTGGACAAGGGTTTCATTCGACCTGAGTTCTTCGCCTTGGGGAGCTCCGGTCCTTTTTGTCAAGAAGAAAGATGGTTCTTTGCGTCTGTGTATCGACTACCGAGAGCTTAACAAAGTGACTGTCAAGAACAAGTATCCGTTGCCACGGATAGATGATTTGTTTGATCAGCTCCATGGCGCCACTGTCTTTTCGAAGATTGATCTTCGGTCTGGCTACTATCAGTTGAAGGTTAGGGAGTCTGATATCCCTAAGACGGCGTTCAGGACCAGGTATGGTTACTATGAGTTTCTCGTGATGTCTTTTGGTCTGACCAATGCCCCTTCAGTCTTCATGGATCTGATGAACTGTGTGTTCAAGCCTTATCTGGATAGCTTCGTCATTGTCTTTATTGACGATATCTTGATCTATTCCAAGACCAGAGAGCTTCATGCAGAGCATCTCAGAGTTGTGCTTCAGTTGTTGCGAGAGAAGAGGCTGTTTGCCAAGTTGAAGAAGTGTGAGTTTTGGCTGGATCAGATTTCTTTCCTAGGCCATGTTGTTTCGAGGGATGGCATTGCTGTTGATCCATTGAAGATAGAGGCGATTCAGAATTGGCCTATTCCTACTACTGTCTCTGAGGTACGCAGTTTCCTTGGTTTGGCGGGTTACTATCGTCGTTTCATTTCAGATTTTTCCAAGATTGCCCTGCCATTGTCCAATCTGACGAAGAAGACTGTGAAGTTCGAGTGGTCCATTGATTGCCAGAGTGCATTTCAGGAGTTGAAGGATAGATTGACGACAACTCCTGTTCTTTCATTGCCCAGTGGTTCTGAGGATTTTGTTGTCTTTACCGATGCGTCGAAGAGAGGCCTTGGTGCAGTGCTGATGCAGCGAGGTAAGGTCATTGCTTATGCTTCTCGCCAGTTGAAAGACTATGAGAAGAATTATCCGACGCACGATTTGGAGCTAGCAGCTGTGGTTTTCGCCCTGAAGATTTGGAGACATTACTTGTATGGCGAAAAGTTTGAGATCTTCACAGACCACAAGAGTTTGAAGTATCTGTTCTCTCAGAAAGAGCTCAACATGCGACAGAGGAGGTGGTTAGAGCTTGTCAAAGATTATGATGTGACTATCAGTTACCACCCAGGGAAGGCGAATGTTGTGGCTGATGCTTTGAGTCGTAAATCGAGTGCTTCTTTGAGTTCTTTGATTCAGAGGCCGTTGTTGATGGACTTGCATCGAGAGGATATTTCTTTGGTAGTTCCGGGAACCATTGCTCGCTTTTCAGCGTTGGTCATTCGGGCTACATTGACGGACAAGATCCGTAGAGACCAGTCGACTGATGTTCAGTTGACAGAGTTGAGAGCTAGAGCAGAGGAGAGAGGGAACTCAGAGTTTGGTTTGAATGGTGACGGTTTGGTGACTTTCAGAGGCCGTATTTGTGTTCCTTTTGGCGATGATATTCGACGAGACATTCTGACAGAGGCTCATACGAAGATGTATCAGGATCTTCGTCGACTCTACTGGTGGCCAGGTATGAAGAAAGATATTGCTTTGTTCATTTCTCAGTGCCTTACTTGTCAGCAGGTGAAGATCGAGCATCAGAGACCTGCTGGGACATTGCTATCATTGCCGATTCCTCAGTGGAAGTGGGAGCATATTACGATGGATTTCGTGACTGGTTTTCCCAGAGTGCAGAAAGGTTATAATTCCATTTGGGTCATCGTTGATCGATTGACCAAGTCAGCGCACTTTCTTCCAGTCAAGACGACGTACTCTATGAACCAGTATGCCGAAGATTACATAGCAGAGATTGTTAGACTTCATGGTGTGCCTGTGTCGATTGTGTCTGATCGTGACCCCAGGTTTACTTCAGAGTTTTGGAAGAGTTTGCACAGAGCTATGGGTTCACGGTTAGCGTTTAGTACAGCTTATCACCCTCAGAGCGACGGTCAGTCAGAGAGAGTCATTCAGATTCTAGAGGATATGCTCAGAGCTTGTACTATCGATTATCCAGGTAGCTGGGATTCTAAGTTGCATTTGGTGGAGTTCACGTACAACAACAGCTACCAAGCAACGATTGGCATGGCACCGTATGAGGCTCTTTATGGCAGGAAGTGCAGATCACCTTTGTATTGGGATGAGGTTGGCGAGAGGAAGATGTTGGGACCAGAGTTGGTCCAGCAGACGGCCGATGTTGTTGCTGTGATCCGAGAGAGGATGAAGACTGCGCAGTCGAGACAGAAGAGTTATGCAGATGTTCGTCGTAGACCTTTGCAGTTTGAGGTTGGCGACCATGTATTCCTTAAGATTGCACCTCTCCAGGGTGTGATGCGATTTGGCAAGAAGGGCAAGTTGAGTCCTAGATTCATTGGCCCTTTTGAGATATTGGACAGAGTTGGTGACAGAGCCTACAGATTAGCCCTACCGCCAGATCTTGACAGAGTTCACAATGTGTTTCATGTATCGATGCTCAGGAAGTATGTTGCGAATCCTTCCCATGTCCTTCACCACGAGCCATTGGACTTGACGTCGAATTTGACGTACCAAGAGATTCCGGTCCAGATTTTGGATCGCACAGTTAGAGTTTTGAGGAACAAAGAGATCGGCATCGTTAAAGTCCTTTGGAGGAACCATTTGATCGAGGAGGCTACGTGGGAACCAGAGGATGAGATGAGAGAGAAGTATCCTGAGTTGTTCGTGCAGTGACATCAATTTCGCGGACGAAATTCCTCTAAGGAGGGGAGATTGTAATAGCCGAGCCCGGTGTACGGTACGGCTTAAGTTTTTAATGTTATTTGGGTTATGTGATTAGATGTTTAGAGTTGTGTTTTGGGTCATAGTATTATTGGTTATTATTGTCTTGAGGTGTTAGTTGTTGTTGATTGTTCGTTTCAGAGTTTCGGATCGATTTTAGTTGCGTTGGCTTTGTTCATTTCCGTAGCAAGAGTGCACCCGTGGTCTTAGAGGAGTGCCCCCGCGGTGTACTGTTCATGTGGGGACCCGGGCTCTAACTCAATTCTTTTGGGTTTTAATTGGATCTTTGTTCGAAAATGTGGGTCAAAAATTTGCTTTTAACATTAATTCAAATGTATAATTAAAGCATAACATGTCTTTATATTACTTATACAACATAATGTACATACACGTCTGTTTAGTACAACCATACACTAGTGTTCAAATCCCAACTAAAAACATAAGTAGTAACAGTCTAGTCGGAAACACTAGAAATCTTCAACGCCCGAGATCTCCACGCTATCACCAATCTCTCATCTAGCTCGAGACCCAGATCCTGCCCCACCTGTTGCCATGCACACATACAGACACGACAACATCCGGATAGCTCCGGTGAGAACATATCCCAGTATAAAACATGGATGCATGCAATGTAATAATCATGTACAAAAGCATAGCATATATCAAGTAACATGAATAAAAATCTAAACATGTAGAAGAATACAAATCTGTATTCAACATTTAAATCTTGACTCGACTCATTTCTAATCTAGGGATCCCGGTGTGAATAAGACGGTCTGTCACCTACCCAACCACTCGGGGCAACGGTACGTCTTATTCCTAGACTTCGGTCAACTCTGTATCGAGGGTCTACACATAGAGCAAATCTACTACTATGCGTCGATACACCGAAACGTCTAGTTTTGGCCAATCTGCCAATATCTCCTATCTCAGGACTCGAATATAAATCAATAAACAAGACATTACATAATCAAATGTAATAACAATCTAGTATGTGATTTAGGGAAACTCGTATCAAATCTGAATCGAGTTGTGCAATCCCGTGACCACATGAATTATACATTTCTTGTCGAATCGTCGGTGTCGTAGTCGAAGTCTCGAGTTCACAATAACCAATACAAATCTGAAAAGGCAATGTAGACATACAACATCAATTCCTAACTCAAAGCAACACATATTCCAATCAATAAGAAATCTCGGTATAAATCGATGGCATAACGACGTAATTCTTCGATACCAGCCAATTCACAACTCACATATCAATACCAAAATCTCATCAACATCATCATATCAATGACATAATCCTCTCCAACTCTGAAAATCGATATACTCTTCAATAATACATGCTGAAAATCGAAACAATAGCATACGGTGTCCGAAAATCAATCTGACAACGAATATACGATGCTCTATATATCAAGAACACATATTTACAACAAAATCATAATTTCCCCAACATCTAAAATCTGAATCATGCTGAAAATGAGATATACTTACATCCTTAGATAGCTCTTGGTGTAAGGAACAATAATCTCAACTCGGTTTCCAATTCGGATGTGTAAATCTTGCACAATACAAATCCTAAGGAATGAAGAAGCCTGAAGGAAACTAAGGGGAGTTCTCGGTTCTCTCTTTGCTGAAGGTGAAGACAATGAGGTGTCATTACAAATATTTATACCTCAAGCCATGTGTCAATGTAAAAATCAAAGGTGGCATTTCCGCATGCAGCACCGCGGGTGCGGCGTGAACAACAGCGCGGGTGCGCTCGTGCCTCGGCAGCCTCATTATTTTCCAAAGGCAATGACCGCGGGTGCGGTCATGCTAACACCGCGGGTGCGGTGTGGCTTCGCCCAAAACTCATTTTTCTATCTTTACACTGCGGGTGCGGTGATGTTAGTACCGTAGGTGCGGTCTTGTCTCGGCCATTCCTTCAAAATTCTCATTTTATAACATACTTATCAAGTACTTCATAAAAATTAATCAAAAGTCTGGGCATTACATTTTGATACCACCTGTTTTGGGGACCCGGGCTCTAACTCAATTCTTTTGGGTTTTAATTGGATCTTTGTTCGAAAATGTGGGTCAAAAATTTGCTTTTAACATTAATTCAAATGTATAATTAAAGCATAACATGTCTTTATATTACTTATACAACATAATGTACATACACGTCTGTTTAGTACAACCATACACTAGTGTTCAAATCCCAACTAAAAACATAAGTAGTAACAGTTTAGTAGGAAACACTAGAAATCTTCAACGCCCGAGATCTCCACGCTATCACCAATCTCTCATCTAGCTCGAGACCCAGATCCTGCCCCACCTGTTGCCATGCACACATACAGACACGACAACATCCGGATAGCTCCGGTGAGAACATATCCCAGTATAAAACATGGATGCATGCAATGTAATAATCATGTACAAAAGCATAGCATATATCAAGTAACATGAATAAAAATCTAAACATGTAGAAGAATACAAATCTGTATTCAACATTTAAATCTTGACTCGACTCATTTCTAATCTAGGGATCCCGGTGTGAATAAGACGGTCTGTCACCTACCCAACCACTTGGGACAATGGTACGTCTTATTCCTAGACTTCGGTCAACTCTGTATCGAGGGTCTACACATAGAGCAAATCTACTACTATGCGTCGATACACCGAAACGTCTAGTTTTGGCCAATCTGCCAATATCTCCTATCTCAGGACTCGAATATAAATCAATAAACAAGACATTACATAATCAAATGTAATAACAATCTAGTATGTGATTTAGGGAAACTCGTATCAAATCTGAATCGAGTTGTGCAATCCCGTGACCACATGAATTATACCTTTCTTGTCGAATCGTCGGTGTCGTAGTCGAAGTCTCGAGTTCACAATAACCAATACAAATCTGAAATGGCAATGTAGACATACAACATCAATTCCTAACTCAAAGCAACACATATTCCAATCAATAAGAAATCTCGGTATAAATCGATGGCATAACGACGTAATTCTTCGATACCAGCCAATTCACAACTCACATAACAATACCAAAATCTCATCAACATCATCATATCAATGACATAATCCTCTCCAACTCTGAAAATCGATATACTCTTCAATAATACATGCTGAAAATCGAAACAATAGCATACAGTGTCCGAAAATCCATCTGACAACGAATATACGATGCTCTATATATCAAGAACACATATTTACAACAAAATCAAAATTTCCCCAACATCTAAAATCTGAATCATGCTGAAAATGAGATATACTTACATCCTTAGATAGCTCTTGGTGTAAGGAACAATAATCTCAACTCGGTTTCCAATTCGGATGTGTAAATCTTGCACAATACAAATCCTAAGGAATGAAGAAGCCTGAAGGAAACTAAGGGGAGTTCTCGGTTCTCTCTTTGCTGAAGGTGAAGACAATGAGGTGTCATTACAAATATTTATACCTCAGGCCATGTGTCAATGTAAAAATCAAAGGTGGCATTTCCGCATTCAGCACCGCGGGTGCGGCGTGAACAACAGCGCGGGTGCGCTCGTTCCTCGACAGCCTCATTATTTTCCAAAGGCAATGACCGCGGGTGCGGTCATGCTAACACCGCGGGTGCGGTGTGGCTTCGCCCAAAACTCATTTTTCTATCTTTACACCGCGAGTGCGGTGATGTTAGTACCGCAGGTGCGGTCTTGTCTCGGCCATTCCTTCAAAATTCTCATTTTATAACATACTTATCAAGTACTTCAAAAACATTAATCAAAAGTCTGGGCATTACATTTTGATACCACCTGTTGTGGGGACCCGGGCTCTAACTCAATTCTTTTGGGTTTTAATTGGATCTTTGTTCGAAAATGTGGGTCAAAAATTTGCTTTTAACATTAATTCAAATGTATAATTAAAGCATAACATGTCTTTATATTACTTATACAACATAATGTACATACACGTCTGTTTAGTACAACCATACACTAGTGTTCAAATCCCAACTAAAAACATAAGTAGTAACAGTCTAGTAGGAAACACTAGAAATCTTCAACGCCCGAGATCTCCACGCTATCACCAATCTCTCATCTAGCTCGAGACCCAGATCCTGCCCCACCTATTGCCATGCACACATACAGACACGACAACAGCCGGATAACTCCGGTGAGAACATATCCCAGTATAAAATATGGATGCATGTAATGTAATAATCATGTACAAAAGCATAGCATATATCAAGTAACATGAATAAAAATCTAAACATATAGAAGAATACAAATCTGTATTCAACATTTAAATCTTGACTCGACTCATTTCTAATCTAGGGATCCCGGTGTGAATAAGACGTTCTGTCACCTACCCAACCACTCGGGGCAACGGTACGTCTTATTCCTAGACTTCGGTCAACTCTGTATCGAGGGTCTACACATAGAGCAAATCTACTACTATGCGTCGATACACCGAAACGTCTAGTTTTGGCCAATCTGCCAATATCTCCTATCTCAGGACTCGAATATAAATCAATAAACAAGACATTACATAATCAAATGTAATAACAATCTAGTATGTGATTTAGGGAAACTCGTATCAAATCTGAATCGAGTTGTGCAATCCCGTGACCACATGAATTATACCTTTCTTGTCGAATCGTCGGTGTCGTAGTCGAAGTCTCGAGTTCACAATAACCAATACAAATCTGAAAAGGCAATGTAGACATACAACATCAATTCCTAACTCAAAGCAACACATATTCCAATCAATAAGAAATCTCGGTATAAATCGATGGCATAACGACGTAATTCTTCGATACCAGCCAATTCACAACTCACATATCAATACCAAAATCTCATCAACATCATCATATCAATGACATAATCCTCTCCAACTCTGAAAATCGATATACTCTTCAATAATACATGCTGAAAATCGAAACAATAGCATACTGTGTCCGAAAATCAATCTGACAACGAATATACGATGCTCTATATATCAAGAACACATATTTACAACAAAATCATAATTTCCCCAACATCTAAAATCTGAATCATGCTGAAAATGAGATATACTTACATCCTTAGATAGCTCTTGGTGTAAGGAACAATAATCTCAACTCGGTTTCCAATTCGGATGTGTAAATCTTGCACAATACAAATCCTAAGGAATGAAGAAGCCTGAAGGAAACTAAGGGGAGTTCTCGGTTCTCTCTTTGCTGAAGGTGAAGACAATGAGGTGTCATTACAAATATTTATACCTCAAGCCATGTGTCAATGTAAAAATCAAAGGTGGTATTTCCGCATGCAGCACCGCGGGTGCGGCGTGAACAACAGCGCGGGTGCGCTCGTGCCTCGGCAGCCTCATTATTTTCCGAAGGCAATGACCGCGGGTGCGGTCATGCTAACACCGCGGGTGCGGTGTGGCTTCGCCCAAAACTCATTTTTCTATCTTTACACCGCGGGTGCGGTGATGTTAGTACCGCAGGTGCGGTCTTGTCTCGGCCATTCCTTCAAAATTCTCATTTTATAACATACTTATCAAGTACTTCATAAAAATTAATCAAAAGTCTGGGCATTACATTTTGATACCACCTGTTGTGGGGACCCGGGCTCTAACTCAATTCTTTTGGGTTTTAATTGGATCTTTGTTCGAAAATGTGGGTCAAAAATTTGCTTTTAACATTAATTCAAATGTATAATTAAAGCATAACATGTCTTTATATTACTTATACAACATAATGTACATACACGTCTGTTTAGTACAACCATACACTAGTGTTCAAATCCCAACTAAAAACATAAGTAGTAACAGTTTAGTAGGAAACACTAGAAATCTTCAACGCCCGAGATCTCCACGCTATCACCAATCTCTCATCTAGCTCGAGACCCAGATCCTGCCCCACCTGTTGCCATGCACACATACAGACACGACAACATCCGGATAGCTCCGGTGAGAACATATCCCAGTATAAAACATGGATGCATGCAATGTAATAATCATGTACAAAAGCATAGCATATATCAAGTAACATGAATAAAAATCTAAACATGTAGAAGAATACAAATCTGTATTCAACATTTAAATCTTGACTCGACTCATTTCTAATCTAGGGATCCCGGTGTGAATAAGACGGTCTGTCACCTACCCAACCACTTGGGACAATGGTACGTCTTATTCCTAGACTTCGGTCAACTCTGTATCGAGGGTCTACACATAGAGCAAATCTACTACTATGCGTCGATACACCGAAACGTCTAGTTTTGGCCAATCTGCCAATATCTCCTATCTCAGGACTCGAATATAAATCAATAAACAAGACATTACATAATCAAATGTAATAACAATCTAGTATGTGATTTAGGGAAACTCGTATCAAATCTGAATCGAGTTGTGCAATCCCGTGACCACATGAATTATACCTTTCTTGTCGAATCGTCGGTGTCGTAGTCGAAGTCTCGAGTTCACAATAACCAATACAAATCTGAAATGGCAATGTAGACATACAACATCAATTCCTAACTCAAAGCAACACATATTCCAATCAATAAGAAATCTCGGTATAAATCGATGGCATAACGACGTAATTCTTCGATACCAGCCAATTCACAACTCACATAACAATACCAAAATCTCATCAACATCATCATATCAATGACATAATCCTCTCCAACTCTGAAAATCGATATACTCTTCAATAATACATGCTGAAAATCGAAACAATAGCATACAGTGTCCGAAAATCCATCTGACAACGAATATACGATGCTCTATATATCAAGAACACATATTTACAACAAAATCAAAATTTCCCCAACATCTAAAATCTGAATCATGCTGAAAATGAGATATACTTACATCCTTAGATAGCTCTTGGTGTAAGGAACAATAATCTCAACTCGGTTTCCAATTCGGATGTGTAAATCTTGCACAATACAAATCCTAAGGAATGAAGAAGCCTGAAGGAAACTAAGGGGAGTTCTCGGTTCTCTCTTTGCTGAAGGTGAAGACAATGAGGTGTCATTACAAATATTTATACCTCAGGCCATGTGTCAATGTAAAAATCAAAGGTGGCATTTCCGCATTCAGCACCGCGGGTGCGGCGTGAACAACAGCGCGGGTGCGCTCGTTCCTCGACAGCCTCATTATTTTCCAAAGGCAATGACCGCGGGTGCGGTCATGCTAACACCGCGGGTGCGGTGTGGCTTCGCCCAAAACTCATTTTTCTATCTTTACACCGCGAGTGCGGTGATGTTAGTACCGCAGGTGCGGTCTTGTCTCGGCCATTCCTTCAAAATTCTCATTTTATAACATACTTATCAAGTACTTCATAAACATTAATCAAAAGTCTGGGCATTACATTTTGATACCACCTGTTGTGGGGACCCGGGCTCTAACTCAATTCTTTTGGGTTTTAATTGGATCTTTGTTCGAAAATGTGGGTCAAAAATTTGCTTTTAACATTAATTCAAATGTATAATTAAAGCATAACATGTCTTTATATTACTTATACAACATAATGTACATACACGTCTGTTTAGTACAACCATACACTAGTGTTCAAATCCCAACTAAAAACATAAGTAGTAACAGTCTAGTAGGAAACACTAGAAATCTTCAACGCCCGAGATCTCCACGCTATCACCAATCTCTCATCTAGCTCGAGACCCAGATCCTGCCCCACCTATTGCCATGCACACATACAGACACGACAACAGCCGGATAACTCCGGTGAGAACATATCCCAGTATAAAATATGGACGCATGTAATGTAATAATCATGTACAAAAGCATAGCATATATCAAGTAACATGAATAAAAATCTAAACATATAGAAGAATACAAATCTGTATTCAACATTTAAATCTTGACTCGACTCATTTCTAATCTAGGGATCCCGGTGTGAATAAGACGTTCTGTCACCTACCCAACCACTCGGGGCAACGGTACGTCTTATTCCTAGACTTCGGTCAACTCTGTATCGAGGGTCTACACATAGAGCAAATCTACTACTATGCGTCGATACACCGAAACGTCTAGTTTTGGCCAATCTGCCAATATCTCCTATCTCAGGACTCGAATATAAATCAATAAACAAGACATTACATAATCAAATGTAATAACAATCTAGTATGTGATTTAGGGAAACTCGTATCAAATCTGAATCGAGTTGTGCAATCCCGTGACCACATGAATTATACCTTTCTTGTCGAATCGTCGGTGTCGTAGTCGAAGTCTCGAGTTCACAATAACCAATACAAATCTGAAATGGCAATGTAGACATACAACATCAATTCCTAACTCAAAGCAACACATATTCCAATCAATAAGAAATCTCGGTATAAATCGATGGCATAACGACGTAATTCTTCGATACCAGCCAATTCACAACTCACATATCAATACCAAAATCTCATCAACATCATCATATCAATGACATAATCCTCTCCAACTCTGAAAATCGATATACTCTTCAATAATACATGCTGAAAATCGAAACAATAGCATACTGTGTCCGAAAATCAATCTGACAACGAATATACGATGCTCTATATATCAAGAACACATATTTACAACAAAATCATAATTTCCCCAACATCTAAAATCTGAATCATGCTGAAAATGAGATATACTTACATCCTTAGATAGCTCTTGGTGTAAGGAACAATAATCTCAACTCGGTTTCCAATTCGGATGTGTAAATCTTGCACAATACAAATCCTAAGGAATGAAGAAGCCTGAAGGAAACTAAGGGGAGTTCTCGGTTCTCTCTTTGCTGAAGGTGAAGACAATGAGGTGTCATTATAAATATTTATACCTCAGGCCATGTGTCAATGTAAAAATCGAAGGTGGCATTTCCGCATGCAGCACCGCGGGTGCGGCGTGAACAACAGCGCGGGTGCGCTCGTGCCTCGGCAGCCTCATTATTTTCCAAAGGCAATGACCGCGGGTGCGGTCATGCTAACACCGTGGGTGCGGTGTGGCTTCGCCCAAAACTCATTTTTCTATCTTTACACCGCGGGTGCGGTGATGTTAGTACCGCAGGTGCGGTCTTGTCTCGGCCATTCCTTCAAAATTCTCATTTTATAACATACTTATCAAGTACTTCATAAAAATTAATCAAAAGTCTGGGCATTACATTTCTCCCCCTCTTAGACAAGAGTTCGTCCTCGAACTCGTAAGCAAATAATCATGCAAGTATATACAACACAGTATAATCAAAATTGAAAGGAGGACTCACATCATATGAATAGCTCGGGATGTTTCTGTCTCATCTCAGACTCTGTCTCGCAGGTTGCTTCCTCGATGCCATGACGACTCCACTGAACCTTCACAAGCGGAATAGTCTTTGTTCTGAGTTGTTTTTCCTTCCGATCAAGAATCTGTATCGGTCTTTCAACATAGCTCAGAGTCTGATCTAACTCGGCTTCATCAGGCTGAATGACATGAGAACTATCTGGCATATATCTGCGTAACATCGATACATGAAAAACGTCATGTATACCAGACAGTGAAGGAGGAAGAGCAAGTCTGTAAGCTCGATCGCCAATCTTCTCTAGGATCTCATATGGACCGACGTATCTAGGAGACAACTTCCCACGTTTGCCAAATCTGACAACGCCTCTGAAAGGTGAAATCTTCAAAAATACTTTGTCTCCTTGTTCAAACACTAACGGTCTGCGTCTGACATTGGCGTATTTCGCTTGCCTATCCTGTGCCGTCTTCATTTGCTTCTGAATGATCTTCACTTTTTCGGTCATCTCACGAATCATATCAGGCCCCAACTCTGGTACCTCAGAGATATCATCCCAGTACAACGGAGATCTGCACTTCTTTCCGTATAAAGCTTCGAACGGTGCCATCTTAATGCTAGTCTGATAGTTGTTGTTGTATGAAAACTCACACAACGGCAATGAATCTTGCCAACTAGTACCAAAATCTAGTACTACAGCTCTCAGCATGTCCTCTAAAGTCTGGATAGTCCGCTCTGACTGTCCGTCCGTCTGAGGATGATAAGCAGTGCTCAGGTGTAAAGTCGTACCCAAAGCCTGCTGAGCTGTGCCAAAAGTGATAAGTAAATCGTGGATCACGATCTGATACGATCGACTTGGGCACACCGTGCAATCTGACGACCTCTCTGACATACAACTCTGCCATCTGATCGTGTCGATAGATCATTCTGTACGGAATAAAGCACACTGATTTGGTCAATCTGTCTATCACAACCCAAATTGCGTCACAGCCCCGCGAAGATCGAGGTAACTTCGTCACGAAGTCCATGGAAATGTGATCCCATTTCCATTCAGGAACAGACAAACTCTGAAGTAAACCTCCGGGCTTCTTTCTTTCTGCCTTCACCTGCTGGCAATTCAGGCACTTAGACACAAATTCTGCAATGTCTGTCTTCATCTGCTTCCACCAGAATTGTGTCTTCAAGTCGTTATACATCTTCCTGCCACAAGGATGAATGCTGAACCGACTACAGTGTGCCTCCGAAATGATCTGTCGTCTCAAATCTGAAATCTCTGGCACTACTAAGCGGTTATTCACATACAGAACAGAATCTCTAACCTGATACTCTGATATATGACCAGCTCTGACCATATCAATCGATTTCTGAATGCTCGGATCGGTTCTCTGCGCTTCTTTGATCCTCAAAATCAGATCTGGCTCAATCTGAATCGCAGCAAGTCGCAACGGTCTACTCTCTGTATCAAATGTCAACCCAGACAAGCAACAATCTTCTACTACACTCGATACACCTATAGTCGACAAGGACAAAGAACATACCTTTCGACTTAAGGCGTCTGCCGCTGCATTCGACTTTCCTGGATGGTACTTGATCTCGCAATCAAAATCTTTCAGCAGATCAAGCCATCGTCGCTGCCTCATGTTCAACTCTGACTGAGAAAAGAGATACTTCAGGCTCTTATGATCGGAATAGATCTCAAATTTCTCGCCATACAGATAATGACGCCAGATCTTGAGTGCAAATACAATCGCCGCCAATTCAAGATCATGAATCGGATAACGGGTCTCGTGCGGCTTCAGCTGTCTAGAGGCATACGCTATCACGTGCCCTCGCTGCATAAGAACACACCCTAGATGCGTCACAGTATACAACAAACTCACCTGTACCTGAAGGAATCGTCAAGACAGGTGCACTAGTCAGCCTCTTTTTCAACTCTACAAAACTGGCTTCACAATCTTCGGACCACACAAATGGCATGTTCTTCTGTGTCAACTGGGTGATAGGCTTCGCTATACTGGAGAAATCTCGGATAAAACGACGATAATACCCGGCTAGACCCATGAAACTAAAGGGATCGATATACGGTGTTCAAAATCGCAACGGAAGCACAAAATATTTTAAAAAACATGAAAACCGAAATTTTTCAAGAATATTTATCAAAAATGAACACCATGTACTAGTTGTGCAAACATATACAAAAATCTCAACTTTCAAGCATAGGGTGTTGAGAAAATTTTACCTATCAACTTTAAAAGTTGATTGTGGCTCCAACTTTGTTGACTAGCAACAAAGCTCTTGAATGGAAGATGAATCTACAAGCTCTCCTCCAAATCCTTGAAGCTTTCCTTCAAATTAGGCCCACCACCAACTAGGTAGATCCCCTCACAATTTGCACTAGAAAAATGTGAGGATTTTTCAAAGAGAAGTGTAGTGTTCCTCAACAAATTGAAGAACACACAAGAAGAGAAAAATGGAGAGAAATTGGGAGGAGAATTTTCGGCCAAGTTGAGTGGAATGGAGGAGGGAAGAGTTCTCTTGGGGTTGCAAAAAGTTAGATACAAAAGTTGTATGCCTTTGCAATTTTTTAATCAAAAGTATTCAAGACTCTTCACCTCCCAAGCATGCAAACCCTAGCATGTCTCACATATATTATATGGTTTTTAACACATTAAAAACCATGGACTAAATTTTAATTATCTCAAACATATTTGAGATTAATTAAATACTACTTGAATTTATTCAAGTCCCACTAGTTAAATAATTATTTTAATTGAGCTCTACAAGACTAAATATTATTTAATTAATTCAACACTTGAATTAATTTTAATTATTTAGACTCTACTAGGTCTACTAGTGTTTAATTAATTCAACACTTGAATTAATTTAATTTAGTCCCCAATAATGTTTATGAAAATCACAATTTTCAACTACATTATTTACTTGGCCAAATTTTAATCTAGGAACACTTTCATAAATTAAAATTTATATTTCTCTCATAGAAGTCATACTTCTATTTTTTTTTACGCTTATAAACACATTTATAAGCCGTTCAACACATTGAACCATTTTCTCCTTTATAGAAGTCAAACTTCTAATTTTACTTACGCTTATAAACTCCTTTATAAGCCGTTCAACACATTGAACTATTTTACTTCTCATCGGGATTTACAAAGCTAGTACTTGTGTGGCCCTCAATGGTTCATTGATACAACTAGCCGTGGGTTCACATCTCCATGTGATTCGGACTAAACATGTCCTTATTCGAGCATACCCTAATTGCTCCATTCTTACTTATCAACACCTTGATAATAAGAACGTCAGAACTCAAGTCTGATAGTACCCAACCAATCACGTTAAACGCCTAGCAGCATCGCTTACGTGATTCCCTAGGTATCACATGATAGTGCCTGCAAGAACCATTCAATTATGGTTAGCGCACAGTACGGTCCCTTCAACTCATATATCCCGATCGATTCGACAACCATTGGTTTATCGAGAGTTGTCAATGAATCGATACTATGTGTCATGTCGTAGTTGCATCGATGGTGTAATCTATGAAACACCTTTCATAATTACAACCATACTCTGGCCAGAGATTTCGATCTACATACACATGATAACACATAGGATATCCATACCCGAAGCTAAACGGTGAATCCCCGACTACAATGCATCGACTCCTATGTGTTTCGACAGAACACCCAACCTTGCCACTTGATGACCCCATAAGAGTCGGTAAACAAGTCAAAGTGTAATTCTAGCACATAGAGTCTCAATGTTGTCCCGGGTCATAAGGACTAATTCTGTACAACCATAAACTAGGACATTTCCACTCGATAAGTGAGAACCACTTGGAAAGTCCTTTTATGGAGGGTTGTTCAGTGCACTCTACAAGGTGCACCTATCTGCATGTTCGGACATCACAATGTCCCCTACCAATGAAACATGGTACTCACATCGCAGATACTAGTCTCGAACTCTAACGGCCTATATCCTTCTTAGTGGCGGCTGAATCGACTAGGAACCGTTTAGAATATACAGTATTACAAATATGAGTTTCATGATACTCATCATATGAGCATCTCATATTCTTTCTACTATTTGTATATTCAAGGGCTTTATCTATGCAGCTAGCATGGGTATACAGATAAAGATTTGCCAAAATAATAATTTCAAATATTACTAAAATAAAGATTGCTTATACATAGAGTTTCATTGTGAACACTCGGCCAACACTTGGCTCGACGGGCACCTACTCTAACAATCTCCCACTTGCACTAGAGCCAACTACCCATATGCATAAAACCCATTGATTCGCGATGCTTGTCGAATAATGGTCCAGGTAAAAGCTTAGCTAGTGGATCAACAACATAATCTGCGGAGCCGACTTTGTCAATAGACACTACTCTTCTTTCCACAATCTCTCCGAGGATGTGGTACTTTCTCAATACGAGTTTGGATTCTGATGAGACCTTGGCTCCTTTGCTTGAGCTATAGCTCCCGTGTTGTCACACAACACCGGGATAGGAGCAACTCCATTAGGAATGACGTCCAACTCTTAGACGAAATTCCTTATCCAAACAGCCTCCCTTGCTGCATCTGATGCAGCAATGTATTCGGCCTCTGTGCTGGAATCCGTAATATTGTCTTGCTTGGAACTCTTCCAAGAGACAGCAGCACCTTTGAGCATGAATACAAACCTAGAGGTTGACTTCGAGTTATCGATATCGCTTTGGAAGCTAGAGTCGGTATAGCCTTCCAATTTCAGTTCTCTACCCCCATAGACCAAGAACAACTTATTGGTCCTTCTCAACAACTTGAGGATGTCTTTCACAGCTTTCTAGTTGTGGAAGACCGGGGTTCGATTGATATCTTTTCACTACACATAGTGAAAACGCCACGTCAGGACGTGTAGATATCATCCCATACATGATATTACCAATTGCCGAAGCATACGGAATGCGTGTCATCGTCACTATCTCTGCATCAGTCTCAGGAGACAGACTTGGATAGGGACACGCCATGACACATTGGTAGATGTCCTCTCAAGGACGCATCCATCGAGAACCGCTTCACGATGGTATCATGTATGTGGACTGGGTGAGACCAAGTCATCTTTTCGATCTATCTCAATAGATCTGTATCCCAATACAAAAGATGCTTCACCCAAGTCCTTCATCGAGAACTTACTCGCTAACCATATCTTTGTTGATTGCAACATTCCTACATCATTCCCAAAGATTAGAATGTCATCAACATAAAGCACCAGGAATGTCACAACACTCCCACTGACCTTCTTATACACATAGGGTCCCTCATGATTCACAGTAAATCAAACTATTTGATTGTACTGTCGAATCTGAGGTTCCAACTCCTAGATGCCTGCTTTAGATCATAAATAGATCTCTGAAGTTTGCATACCATATGCTCACTTCCGATAGATGTAAACCCTTCAGGTTTAGACATGTAAATAACTTTCTTAAAATCCCCATTTAAGAAAGTTTGTCTTGACATCCATCTGCCATATCTCATAGTCATACTATGCAGCTATGGCTAATAAAATCCTTATGGACTTGAACATTGCGATTGGGAAAAGGTTTCCTCAAAGTCAACTCCTTGTCTTTGAGTACATCCTTTTGCCACCAATCGCGCCAAGGTCAACACCTTCCCATCCTCCCCAAGTCCCTGTGGGAACAGTTCCCACAGGTGGATCCACAAGATCCTACACTTGGTTCGAATGCATGGAATTCATCTCAGATTCCATTGCTTCAAGCCACTTGGATGAATCGGCATCAGATAACGCTTCCTTGAAGGTCCATGGATCACATCCATGGTTAGGCTCATCATGGCCTTCTTCAAGAAGCTGACCATACCTCATAGGTGGTCTCGAGACTTTCTCGTATCTTCTAGGAGCTTGTATCTCCTCTCTTGGCTCTTTGGGTGTGGGTTCTATAACTGTGGGTGTCTCTCGAACATCTTCGAGTTCTATCATCTCCCTTTTTCTATCCAATAGAAAATCCTTTTCCCAAAAAGGTTGCATTCCTAGAAACAAACACTTTTGTTTCTTGGGGATGATAGAAATGATATCCAACTTAATTCCTTGGATATCCCACAAAGTAACATAAAATGGATCAACAATCCAATTTATCTCCCACTACCTGCTTCACATAAGCAGGGCTCCCCATATTCTAAGATAAGAATATTTGGGAGGCTTACCCATCCATATCTCATATGGTGTCTGCCTTTGAATGGACATTTAATGGAATATCTTTTAATTTTAAGTTATAGAGATCGTTTTCAAGTTCTCAAGTACCAATTAAACATTCATTCTTGTAAATGTTGCAAACACCTTTGCTAAATAAACAAGAATATCCATTTTTTATCACAATAGAAATGGAAACAATGTTTTACACCAAACAGGTACAAACAAAACATCTCTTAAAATTAACTTAAAGTCATTGTTCAACAATAAGTAAACATCTCTTAAGGTCTTGGCAGCAACTCTTGCTCCATTGCCCATCCTCAAGAAGGTCACACCTTCCTTAAGCTCCCTACTTCTTCCCATCACCTGTAACCCATTACAGAGATGTGAGTCACAACCGGTATCTAATACCCAAGAAGTAGAGTTAATTAAAATGTTTACTTAAATTTAGAACATACCGTTTCCAGAACACTTCTGGGAAAGATATTCTTTGCAATTACGCCTCCAATGTCCAGGCTTCTTGCAGTGATGACATACATCATTAGTCTTGTCAGCCTTAACTGGTCTGGCTGCCTCAACAGGGTTCGGAGATTGCCTCAACAAGGGCACGTTCTTCTCGGGACGTTGGAAAGAACTCTTCTTTCCCTTCCCATGTGGATCAATCTTCGTACCAGATGAAGAACCCACATAAAGAACCGACTTCTCTTTCTTGATAGTGGACTCAAAGGTAACAAGCATGTTTACCAACTCCTCAAGGGTCGGTTCCATCTTGTTCATGTTGAAGTTCACCACAAAAGGATCAAATGAGCTAGGCAGCGATAACAGCAACACGTCCGTGGTCAAGTCCGAAGGCAAGATCAAATCCATGCCAACGAGCTTGTCCACGAGCCCGATCACCTTTAAGCCATGCTCATGGACCGAGGCCCCATCTCGCATGCGCAAAGTGATCAGCTCCTTGACGGTAGCATGCCTTAGAGGTCGTGTTTGCTCACCAAAGAGCTCTTTGAGATGCAAATGAATGTCAGCAGCACTCTTTGCACCCTCAAAACGCCTCTGAAGCTCATCGTTCATAGAAGTCAGCATATAACACCTGGCTATCAAGTCATGGTCACACCATTCCTTGTAAGCCTGCAATTCCTCAGGATTGCAGTCAGTCGGAGCCTCAACAGGGGGCGACTGAGTTAGTGTATATGTTACCCTTTCCGAATTCAAGACGATTTTTAGGTTTCTTAGCCAAGTGAGGTAATTAGGTCCGGTTAACATGTGTTTGTCGAGTATTGCAGATATCGGATTGCGAATCGAAGACATTGTCAAAATTTGTACTGAAAAGTAAAACAGATAAATGTTGATGACTATTTAAAATATTTGGTAAGATATAAAGTATGGACTTTAACTTTATAAATATTTACTCCCACTGTTTTGACATTTTTAACTACCCTCTAGTGAAAACGGGAAACTCCTTTCCTCAGTAGGTACGTAAGGTCCAATTAGCGAATTATGATCCCGAATAATATCAGCCAATCACAATTCCTAAAAGGTAGTTTCCAATTGCATCACAATGCAACCCTTAACGTAAACTTTTGTCTCACGTTTGATTAGGACCCAATAATATGACGTCGTTCATCTTCACGTGTCAAGCCTTACCCATCGATGTTGAACCTTAATGGACGGTCGCCATGAGTTCCCTCAATAATATGAGCCGAAATCATGGGAGTTCCACGTAGTTCACATCACCATGTCAATGGATGTCACAGCTTTCCGGCACCCAGGGCCCCCCCAATAATATGAGCCGAGCCCCGAGTACGGGTAGCGTTCATCATGCACCCATTGTCGATGGAAGACAAGGAAATTATAAACAAATTTATAATTCCCCTTTTCGGGCTTGATATTAATTTTGAATCTTATTCAAAATGAGGGTTTTTAATTTTGAAAGGTCTCATCATTAATTTTATTTTAAAAGCTCGCCATGTTTGATCGTATGTTTGCCGGATTCATGCAACTTTGTTATTATCATAATAATAACGCACATACTCATTATTTATAACATATCATGCATATATTATAAACAGTAAACAATACAAGGATGATCAATCGCCCCAAGTACTAATGGCCCGTGTGAGCCAAACACGGGCCTAGGTCCAATCCTAGGGTAAATGCACGGGATGCAATGCAACTATACTATTACATTAGCATCCAATATTACATGTCTTCGATCTTCATAATCACCAAGGCCACCATCTTCCAATCTTGATCTTCCCCTATTCTAATATTTACAAATAAATATCCATGGCACATAGGGATACATCTCATGGGGTGGGAACGGGCCATAAACCAAGCCCACTTTAAATTGATAATTATTACAATCATACAACACAAAATATCCTAGCATACACCTAGCAAATTGGGCTTGGGCTTTTGATCATCCTTCATGCATAATATCACATATCATACACCATCAATTAATTATCATAATAATTAATTGATCCAATATTATATATCTTGAACCAATCACTAACCGCCACGATTATAAACTAAATTAACAAAGTATACAAACACCTTTGTCTACTTTCCAATTAATTTATTTATAACCGAATTTCTTATAAATCACAATTTACTATAAATAATTAAAGTCCAACTTCAATTA
The DNA here is from genome assembly GCF_022965805.1 of Primulina eburnea. Classification (NCBI taxonomy): domain Eukaryota; kingdom Viridiplantae; phylum Streptophyta; class Magnoliopsida; order Lamiales; family Gesneriaceae; genus Primulina; species Primulina eburnea. The sequence goes on from NW_027330583.1 coordinate 85,098, forward strand.
TTTATTTTATGAGAAAGATTTGCAACTTTTGTAATTTTAAACTTAAGGGCCCAAAACTTATTTTTCACCAAAAACATTTTGGCCCATTTAAAATTCACAAATATGTTGACCATCTAATGGCCCAACAACTCAAGGCCCATGACACTTTGATATTCCAAAACACTTTTGGAAACACTAGTCGTCATCGCCGTCGCCGGAGTTCCGTCGCCGGATTCCGGCCAACATTCCGGCCAACATGCAAAAAAATTTTTTTTTTTTTATTATTAAACTTTAGGGGCTGTTCGGGCAGCCCCTCGGGCTGCCCTTGCTGCCCGAAATGGGCAGCCCTCGGGCAGCCCGAGCTGCCCGAAACGGGCAGCAACATGCTGCCCGAAATTCCCCACAAGAAGGCCTCGGTTTTGTTGCAAATTTTCATCTCAAACGGTTAGAAATCGCCCTCAATATAATATCTTGTATATGTTGCACAAAAACTAGTAACCTTAGCTCTTGATACCACTTTAAAGGGATCGATATACGGTGTTCAAAATCGCAACGGAAGCACAAAATATTTTAAAAAACATGAAAACCGAAATTTTTCAAGAATATTTATCAAAAATGAACACCATGTACTAGTTGTGCAAACATATACAAAAATCTCAACTTTCAAGCATAGGGTGTTGAGAAAATTTTACCTATCAACTTTAAAAGTTGATTGTGGCTCCAACTTTGTTGACTAGCAACAAAGCTCTTGAATGGAAGATGAATCTACAAGCTCTCCTCCAAATCCTTGAAGCTTTCCTTCAAATTAGGCCCACCACCAACTAGGTAGATCCCCTCACAATTTGCACTAGAAAAATGTGAGGATTTTTCAAAGAGAAGTGTAGTGTTCCTCAACAAATTGAAGAACACACAAGAAGAGAAAAATGGAGAGAAATTGGGAGGAGAATTTTCGGCCAAGTTGAGTGGAATGGAGGAGGGAAGAGTTCTCTTGGGGTTGCAAAAAGTTAGATACAAAAGTTGTATGCCTTTGCAATTTTTTAATCAAAAGTATTCAAGACTCTTCACCTCCCAAGCATGCAAACCCTAGCATGTCTCACATATATTATATGGTTTTTAACACATTAAAAACCATGGACTAAATTTTAATTATCTCAAACATATTTGAGATTAATTAAATACTACTTGAATTTATTCAAGTCCCACTAGTTAAATAATTATTTTAATTGAGCTCTACAAGACTAAATATTATTTAATTAATTCAACACTTGAATTAATTTTAATTATTTAGACTCTACTAGGTCTACTAGTGTTTAATTAATTCAACACTTGAATTAATTTAATTTAGTCCCCAATAATGTTTATGAAAATCACAATTTTCAACTACATTATTTACTTGGCCAAATTTTAATCTAGGAACACTTTCATAAATTAAAATTTATATTTCTCTCATAGAAGTCATACTTCTATTTTTCTTTACGCTTATAAACACATTTATAAGCCGTTCAACACATTGAACCATTTTCTCCTTTATAGAAGTCAAACTTCTAATTTTACTTACGCTTATAAACTCCTTTATAAGCCGTTCAACACATTGAACTATTTTACTTCTCATCGGGATTTACAAAGCTAGTACTTGTGTGGCCCTCAATGGTTCATTGATACAACTAGCCGTGGGTTCACATCTCCATGTGATTCGGACTAAACATGTCCTTATTCGAGCATACCCTAATTGCTCCATTCTTACTTATCAACACCTTGATAATAAGAACGTCAGAACTCAAGTCTGATAGTACCCAACCAATCACGTTAAACGCCTAGCAGCATCGCTTACGTGATTCCCTAGGTATCACATGATAGTGCCTGCAAGAACCATTCAATTATGGTTAGCGCACAGTACGGTCCCTTCAACTCATATATCCCGATCGATTCGACAACCATTGGTTTATCGAGAGTTGTCAATGAATCGATACTATGTGTCATGTCGTAGTTGCATCGATGGTGTAATCTATGAAACACCTTTCATAATTACAACCATACTCTGGCCAGAGATTTCGATCTACATACACATGATAACACATAGGATATCCATACCCGAAGGTAAGCGGTGAATCCCCGACTACAATGCATCGACTCCTATGTGTTTCGACAGAACACCCAACCTTGCCACTTGATGACCCCATAAGAGTCGGTAAACAAGTCAAAGTGTAATTCTAGCACATAGAGTCTCAATGTTGTCCCGGGTCATAAGGACTAATTCTGTACAACCATAAACTAGGACATTTCCACTCGATAAGTGAGAACCACTTGGAAAGTCCTTTTATGGAGGGTTGTTCAGTGCACTCTACAAGGTGCACCTATCTGCATGTTCGGACATCACAATGTCCCCTACCAATGAAACATGGTACTCACATCGCAGATACTAGTCTCGAACTCTAAAGGCCTATATCCTTCTTAGTGGCGGCTGAATCGACTAGGAACCGTTTAGAATATACAGTATTACAAATATGAGTTTCATGATACTCATCATATGAGCATCTCATATTCTTTCTACTATTTGTATATTCAAGGGCTTTATCTATGCAGCTAGCATGGGTATACAGATAAAGATTTGCCAAAATAATAATTTCAAATATTACTAAAATAAAGATTGCTTATACATAGAGTTTCATTGTGAACACTCGGCCAACACTTGGCTCGACGGGCACCTACTCTAACAGAAACTGCGTATCTCAGGCACAGAAATCGGTCTCGGCCAACTGATCACAGCCTCAACTTTACTCGGATCTACCGCAATACCCTCTCCAGATATAATATGCCCCAAAAAGACAACCTGTCTCAGCCAAAATTCGCACTTGGACAGTTTAGCATACAACTGCTCTTTTCTCAAAGTCTTCAGTACAATTCTCAGATGATCTACATGTTCAGTCAGACTCTTCGAATACACCAAAATATCATCAATGAACACAATCACAAAATCATCTAAATATCTCTGAAAAATGCGGTTCATCAAACTCATAAATACCGCTGGTGCATTCGTTAAACCAAAAGGCATAACAATAAACTCGTAGTGCCCATACCTGGTTCGGAATGCAGTCTTCGGAATATCAACGTCTCTAACTCTGAGCTGATGATACCCTGATCTCAAATCAATCTTCGAGTATACCGAAGATCCCTGTAACTGATCAAACAAATCGTCGATGCGCGACAAAGGATACTTGTTCTTCACTGTTGCCTTGTTCAACTGTCTGTAATCAATACACAATCGCATCATGCCATCTTTCTTTCGAACGAAAAGCACCGGAGCACCCCAAGGAGATACACTGGGTCTGATATATCCCTTGGACAGAAGATCTTCCAACTGTGCTTTCAACTCTTTCAGTTCTATCGGTGCCATCCTATACGGAGCTCTCGAGATAGGAACACTGCCTGGCACAAGATCTATGCTAAAATCAACCTCTCGGACTGGAGGTAACCCCGGAATCTCATCTGGGAAAACATCTGCAAACTCGCAAACTACTGGCAGATCTGCCAATGCTGGGCTCGACTTCAGTAGATCTACTGAATATACGAGAAAGCCCTCTGCTCCTCTCTGAAGCAATCTACTCATAGTCAGAGTAGATACTAAGGGAATCCGAGATCTGGAACCCTTTCCGTAGAATTTCAACTCATCTGTCATTTCGGGTCTGAATCTGACAATCTTGTGGAAACAATCTACAGTGGCCCTGTACTTGGTTAACATGTCTATGCCAACTATACAATCAAAATCAGCTAAACCAAGTACTACACAATCAAGATCAATCTCATGCCCCTCAAACTGAAGCATACAGTGTCTAACAGTAGTCACAGATATCAAACCACTTCCCAACGGAGAAGCTATAGACACTACCGTAGACATCGACTCAACAGGCAATGAATGTCTCAATACAAAATGTTCAGATATGAATGTATGAGATGCCCCTGTGTCTATCAACACATATGCAGGATAACCGCAAAGAAAACAGTTACCTGCAATGACGTCATCTGGCGCCTCCTGCGCCTGCTCCTCTGTCAGCGCAAATACCCTACCCCGCTCATTCTATTCTATCTCAGTCTACAGAACCTACGGCTCTGATACCACCTGTTATGGGGACCCGGGCTCTACCTCAATTCTTTTGGGTTTTAATTAGATCTTTGTTCGAAAATGTGGGTCAAAAATTTGCTTTTAACATTAATTCAAATGTATAATTAAAGCATAACATGTCTTTATATTACTTATACAACATAATGTACATACACACATGTTTAGTACAACCATACACTAGTGTTCAAATCCCAACTAAAAACATAAGTAGTAACAGTCTAGTAGGAAACACTAGAAATCTTCAACGTCCGAGATCTCCACGCTATCACCAATCTCTCATCTAGCTCGAAACCCAGATCCTGCCCCACCTGTTGCCATGCACACATACAGACACGACAACAGCCGGATAACTCCGGTGAGAACATATCCCAGTATAAAACATGGATGCATGCAATGTAATAATCATGTACAAAAGCATAGCATATATCAAGTAACATGAATAAAAATCTAAACATGTAGAAGAATACAAATCTGTATTCAACATTTAAATCTTGACTCGACTCATTTCTAATCTAGGGATCCCGGTGTGAATAAGACGGTCTGTCACCTACCCAACCACTCGGGGCAACGGTACGTCTTATTCCTAGACTTCGGTCAACTCTGTATCGAGGGTCTACACATAGAGCAAATCTACTACTATGCGTCGATACACCGAAACGTCTAGTTTTGGCCAATCTGCCAATATCTCCTATCTCAGGACTCGAATATAAATCAATAAACAAGACATTACATAATCAAATGTAATAACAATCTAGTATGTGATTTAGGGAAACTCGTATCAAATCTGAATCGAGTTGTGCAATCCCGTGACCACATGAATTATACCTTTCTTGTCGAATCGTCGGTGTCGTAGTCGAAGTCTCGAGTTCACAATAACCAATACAAATCTGAAATGGCAATGTAGACATACAACATCAATTCCTAACTCAAAGCAACACATATTCCAATCAATAAGAAATCTCGGTATAAATCGATGGCATAACGACGTAATTCTTCGATACCAGCCAATTCACAACTCACATATCAATACCAAAATCTCATCAACATCATCATATCAATGACATAATCCTCTCCAACTCTGAAAATCGATATACTCTTCAATAATACATGCTGAAAATCGAAACAATAGCATACTGTGTCCGAAAATCAATCTGACAACGAATATACGATGCTCTATATATCAAGAACACATATTTACAACAAAATCATAATTTCCCCAACATCTAAAATCTGAATCATGCTGAAAATGAGATATACTTACATCCTTAGATAGCTCTTGTTGTAAGGAACAATAATCTCAACTCGGTTTCCAATTCGGATGTGTAAATCTTGCACAATACAAATCCTAAGGAATGAAGAAGCCTAAAGGAAACTAAGGGGAGTTCTCGGTTCTCTCTTTGCTGAAGGTGAAGACAATGAGGTGTCATTACAAATATTTATACCTCAGGCCATGTGTCAATGTAAAAATCAAAGGTGGCATTTCCGCATGAAGCACCGCGGGTGCGGCGTGAACAACAGCGCGGGTGCGCTCGTGCCTCGGCAGCCTCATTATTTTCCAAAGGCAATGACCGTGGGTGCGGTCATGCTAACACCGCGGGTGTGGTGTGGCTTCGCCCAAAACTCATTTTTCTATCTTTACACCGTGGGTGCGGTGGTGTTAGTACCGCAGGTGCGGTCTTGTCTCGGCCATTCCTTCAAAATTCTCATTTTATAACATACTTATCAAGTACTTCATAAACATTAATCAAAAGTCTGGGCATTACAGTTCATGATTTTGGATTTGGGAGGCCATGGCATCACCGCACCCGCGGCAGTGCAAGCACCGCACCCGCGGTGCTTGTGGCCGCGCACCCGCGGTCTAGGTATGGGCGAGTTTTTAAGTTACTTTTTGGAGTTGTTGGCCATACCTTATCCTCTTCCTTTCTTCTCATGTCCGATTTTCTCTCCATTTGCAAGGGTTTTCTTCCATTTCTTTTGCTTCCTATCTTCGATTCGTGGATCTAGTTCGATTTTCGACTTGAGATCGAGGTTCTCCTTGGTGCTAGGAAGCTTAGGTAAGTTTTTGGTTGAGTTCTATCATGGTTTTTGGTAATGAGATGCTATAGGTTGATGTATTGGTTGGTTTAATGGATTATTTGACTCTTATTTTTGGATATAGAGTTGATTTTGGTGTTATTTATGGATTATTGTTGTAGGTGGTGTACCAAGAGTTTAGTTGGAGGTGTTCTATTGGTTTGTAAGTGGAAACTCATTCCTTTTGCTCACATGATTGTATATGTATTGTGTTTCAAGAGTTTTAATGTGTTATTCCCTTCAATTGATTCGTTGTTATGTATTGTTATCATTGTTGATTATTGGAGACTTTTATGTCTCGTATTTATTAAAAAGGGAATACAAGAGCAAAGATAGAGTTTCAAAGTGATTGTTAAAGCCAGAGAGAGTTTAAATGTTTTCGGATTGATAAATACATAGTCAGAGATTGCATGCAATATTAGTTGATCAACGACCATAGGCTTTTATCCCTCAGAGTTATCGGTTTATATCGATAGGGGTATTAGCACCATAGCAGAGAAACTATTGATATCAATCCCAGAGTAAAGAAAATACCATCTCATTGCTATTGCTATTGCTATGATATTCATGTTTCAGAGTTGATGGTATTTATGATTTCAAAGCCATGTTTTACAGAGTATATTGTATCATTGCTATGTAGAGTTCCACTTGCTGAGATTTATTCTCATTTCAGTTATTTTCATGTGATGCAGATAAGAGCGACGGACCGGGACGTTGACTGTGGACAGGGGGTCATATGCATACACCGTTGGAAGAAAGATTTTGGCATGATCATAGGAATGATGTTTTGTATTTTGTTTTGTCATTCGAATGATCATGTGTTATTATTTTGTAAAGATGTTTAGAGAATCGTATTTTGAAACTCCTTCCATATTTTAAAGAAAATTTTAAATTCCGCTGTGTTTTTATCGTTACGGGTCAGGGTGTCACAGAAGCATCATCGGTTTTATGACAAGCTATAAAATATGCCATCTTAGAGAATCTATCCACAAAAACAAAAAAAAAAATCCCTCCCCTTCTTAGTCCTAGGCAACCCCGAAATAAAGTCCATAAAAATGTCAATCCAAGTTCTTTTTAAGAATAGCACGCAGAAGTGTTCCCAAAGTTCTATTGACAACTTCAGTTTGTCCATCCGTTTGAGGATGACAAGTAGTAGAAAACAACAATTTTGTGCCAAGTTTAGCCCATAAAGTATTCCAAAAGTAACTCAAGAATATAACATCGCGACCAGAAACATTAGTCCTAGGCATGCCATGCAACCTAACGACTTCTTTAAAGAACAAATCCGCAATGTTTGAAGCATCATTGGTTTTATGACAAGCTATAAATGTGCCATCTTAGAGAATCTATCCACAACAACAAAAATAGAATCCCTACCCTTCTTAGTCCTATGCAACCCTAAAATAAAGTTCATAGAAATGTCAATCCAAGTTCTTTTTAAGAATAGCACGCAAAAGTGTTCCCAAAGTTCTATTGACAACTTCAGTTTGTCCATCCATTTGAGGATGACAAGTAGTAGAAACCAACAATTTTGTGCCGATTTTAGCCCATAAAGTGTTCCAAAAGTAACACAAGAATTTAACATCGCGACCAGAAACAATAGCCCTAGGCATGCCATGCAACCTAACGACTTATCTAAAGAACAAATCCGCAATGTTTGAAGCATCATTCGTTTTATGACAAGCTATAAAATGTGCCATCTTAAAGAATCTATCCACAACAACAAAAATAGAATCCCTCCCCTTCTTAGTCCTAGGCAACCCCAAAATAAAGTCAATAGAAATGTCAATCCAAGTTCTTTTTAAGAATAGCACGCAAAAGTGTTCCCAAAGTTCTATTGACAACTTCAGTTTGTCCATCCGTTTGAGGATGACAAGTAGTAGAAAACAACAATTTTGTGCAAAGTTTAGCCCATAAAGTATTCCAAAAGTAACTCAAGAATTTAACATCACGACCAGAAACAATAGCCCTAGGCATGCCATGCAACCTAACGACTTCTCTAAAGAACAAATCCGCAATGTTTGAAGCATCATCGGTTTTATGACAAGCTATAAAATGTGCCATCTTAGAGAATCTATCCACAACAACAAAAATAGAATCCCTCCCCTTCTTAGTCCTAGGCAACCCCAAAATAAAGTCCATATAAATTTCAATCCAAGTTCTTTTTAAGAATAGCACACAAAAGTGTTCCCAAAGTTCTATTGACAACTTCAGTTTGTCTATCCGTTTGAGGATGACAAGTAGTAGAAACCAACAATTTTGTGCCAAGTTTAGCCCATAAAGTCTTCCAAAATTAACACAAGAATTTAACATCGCGACCAGAAACAATAGCCTTAGGCATGCCATGCAACCTAACGACTTCTCTAAAGAACAAATCCGCAATGTTTGAAGCATCATCGGTTTTATGACAAGCTATAAAATGTGCCATCTTAGAGAATCTATCCACAACAACAAAAATAGAATCCCTCCCCTTCTTAGTCCTAGGCAACCCCAAAATAAAGTCCATATAAATTTCAATCCAAGTTCTTTTTAAGAATAGCACACAAAAGTGTTCCCAAAGTTCTATTGACAACATTCAGTATCTGTTTGAGGATGACAAGTAGTAGAAAACAACAATTTTGTGCCAAGTTTAGCCCATAAAGTCTTCCAAAAGTAACTCAAGAATTTAACATCGCGACCAATAATAATAGTCCTAGGCATGCAATGCAACCTATTGACTTCTCTAAAGAACAAATCCGCAATGTTTGAAGCATCATCGGTTTTATGACAAGCTATAAAATGTGCCATCTTAGAGAATCTATCCACAACAACAAAAATAGAATCCTTGCCCTTATTAGTCCTAGGCAACCCCAAAATAAAGTCCATAGAAATTTCAATCCAAGTTCTTTTTAAGAATAGCACGCAAAAGTGTTCCCAAAGTTCTATTGACAACTTCAGTTTGTCCATCCGTTTGAGGATGACAAGTAGTAGTGTGGGGATCCGGGCTCTAACTTTTTCTTTGGGATTCAATGGATCGTTAATATAAAATTGGGTCAAATTTTTCGCTTTTCAACATTAAATCTAATGTATATAAACAAACATAAATTCTTTATTTAAATTACAAACATAATGTACAAACATAACGTACAACATGTCTTGTCCGCCCATACTCAACAACTAGTAATTAAATACAGTACATGTCAAAGGTACAACTACTAGTCCTTCTGCTAAGCCCGAGATCACCACGCTATGTCCATCTCTCATCCTCTGCGTGACCGAGATCCTGCCCCACCTGTTGTTATGCACACATACAGACATAACAACAGCCGAAAACTCCGGTGAGAACAAATCCCAGTATAAACATGTATACATGCATATAATCAATTAAACATGAAACATGATATCATGAATGACATCATATGCACATGCAATGCAATGCGAATCAAACCATATCTGGACTCGACACGACTAGAACTCTAGGGATCCCGGTGTGAATAAGACGTCAATGGCTGTCACCTACCCTCCCACTCGGGGTGACTGTACGTCTTATTCCTAGACTTCGGTCTGAGCTGTATCAACGACTGCAATAGGAGTCAAGGCTGCTCCTAAGCTGAGATACACCGAACATCTAGATTGTTGACAATGGCTGTCAACGACTCTCCTATCTTAAATGCAATGACTATCAACCTGTAACAATGCATGCTCATATTCATATCTGAATATTACAATAATCTTACATGCTTGAATACAATTCTATAATCAAAGCAAACTCATGTAACAAGATTTGAATATAATTCTATAAACAAGTCATAAGCATGTTACCATATATACAACAATACTAGTATGTGATTTTGGTTGGGAAACTCAAATAATATCTTATTTGAGTTGTGGCTTCCCAAACAAACATTGCTTATACCTTTCGTGTCGCAAAGTCTGTGATGTAGTCGAAGTCTCGCTATCACGTTGCCAATATAAATCTGAAATGGCACCATCAATGTGCATTCTATCAATACACAACTCAAAACAACTCCTATCTCAATCAATCACCAAATCTAGATACAATTCGACGGCATGACAACGTATTTTCTCGATACCGATCATATCAACTCAACAAGTCATGATTCTCCATTTATAATCAACACAATATGCTCAACATAGATATATATATATAACCTCCGAAATCTGCTTGTGCTCTATCCACTACATGTTGAAAATCGAAATAATCTCATACGGTATCCGAAAATCAATCCGTTTGTGGATATATTATGCTTATTATGCCAAGAACACAATATAACCATCATATTACACTTTCTTCCATATCTAAATTCCAAACCATGCTAGAACTTAAATAAATTTACATCACTCTGAAGCTCTTGATGCAAGGATCAATAATCTAAGCTTTGATTTAAAATCGGATAGCTAAATCTTGATAAATCTTACCTCAGAACTTTAAGAACTTGAGGATTCTTGTAGCAAAGCCTTGATTCTCTGTGCTGGAAGTGAAGAAAACGTGAATCAGCTCCACTTCTATATATATATATATATGCCATGTGTCAAGTTAAGAAGAAAGGGTGGACTTCTCGCATGCAGCACCGCGGGTGCGCTCATGTCTAGACCGCGGGTGCGCTCATGCTTCGGCATGATTTCTATTTTTCAAAAGTGATGACCGCGGGTGTGGTCCCTGCACGACCGCGGGTGCGGTCTTGTCACCGCGGGTGCGGTGATGCTACGGGAATTTTGGCCAACTTACTGTCCATGCACCGCGGGTGCGGTGTCTACAAGCACCGCGGGTGCGGTATGGCTTCGGCAGCACATTCAAAATTCCATGATTTATGACCGCGGGTGCACTCTTGTTCTGAGCGCGGGTGCAGTCTTGCAAAACCCTCATTTCTCATGTATTTTCTTCCCTCATTGCATTTCATGCATTCTCGTATTCTCCGAATCGTTCGTAAATGAAAACTAATAACCACGAGCCTTACATTTCTCCCCCTCTAAGAAATGATTTTGTCCCCAAAATCGCAGGCATTACTAAGCATATATGACAAGTAATATAATCAAAACTGAGAATTTACTTACGTCATATAAACAATTCGGGATGTTTCTGTCGCATATTTGCTTCTGTCTCCCACGTTGCTTCTTCGATGCCATGACGACTCCACTGAACTTTCACAAGTGGGATAATCTTTGTTCTGAGCCTCTTTTCCTTCCGATCAAGAATCTGTATCGGTTGTTCAACATAGCTTAAAGTCTGATCAAGCTCAGCTTTGTCAGGACGAATGACATGAGAAACATCTGGCATGTATTTACGCAACATCGATACATGAAAGACGTCATGTATCCCTGATAGATAAGGAGGAAGAGCCAGTCGATATGCTCGATCGCCAATCTTCTCTAGAATCTCGTAAGGACCGACGTGTCTAGGAGACAACTTTCCTCGCTTGCCAAATCTGACAACTCCTCTGAATGGGGAAATCTTTAGAAACACCCTGTCTCCTTGCTCAAATACTAACGGTCTACGTCTGATGTTGGCGTATTTCGCTTGCCTGTCTTGCGCCGTTTCCATCCTCTTCTGAATGACTTTCACTTTCTCTGTCATGTCACGAATCATATCTGGTCCAAGTTCTGGTACCTCTACAATGTCATCCCAGTATAGCGGAGATCTGCACTTCTTACCATATAAAGCTTCAAACGGTGCCATCTCAATGCTCGTCTGGTAGCTATTATTGTAAGAGAATTCGCAAAGAGGTAGGGAATCTTGCCAACTAGTGCCAAAATCTAGTACCACGGCTCTCAACATATCCTCTAAAGTCTGGATAGTCCGCTCTGACTGTCCGTCTGTCTGAGGATGATAAGCAGTACTCAGGTGTAATGTCGTACCTAAGGCCTGCTGTAAACTGTGCCAGAATTGTGAAGTGAATCGTGGATCACGATCTGATACGATAGACTTCGGCACACCATGTAATCTAACTACCTCTCGAACATATATCTCCGTCATTTGATCATGTCTGTAAGTCATTCTGTATGGGATGAAACAAGCTGATTTGGTCAATCTGTCGATAACGACCCAAATCGCATCGCAGCCTCGGGAAGATCGGGGTAACTTCGTCACGAAATCCATGGAAATGTGGTCCCATTTCCATTCTGGAATAGACAAACTCTGCAGTAACCCTCCAGGCTTCTTCCTCTCGGCCTTCACCTGTTGGCAGTTTAAACATTTAGACAGAAATTCCACAATGTCTGACTTCATCTGCTTCCACCAGAACTGTGTCTTCAGATCATTGTACATCTTTCTGCCACCAGGATGAATGCTGAACCGACTGCAGTGTGCTTCAGACATAATCTGATGTCTCAAGTCTGGAACATCTGGCACTACAAGGCGGTTATTCACATACAGTACATGATCACGTACCTGGTATTCTGATAAATGTCCTGTTCTGACCATCTGAATCGATCTTTGCACATTCTGATCGGTTCGTTGAGCTTCTTTGATCCTCATGATCAAGTCAGGCTCAACTTGAATTGCAGCAAGTCGTAGTGGCCTCTTATCTGTATCAAATTCTAGTCCAGAGAAACAACAATTTTCAACTAGCTTTGTAACACCTATCGTCGATAAGGATAGGGAACAAACCTTTCGACTCAAGGCATCTGCCGCTGCATTCGACTTTCCTGGATAATATTTGATCTCGAAATCAAAGTCTTTTAAAAGATCAAGCCATCTACGCTGCCTCATGTTTATCTCTGACTGAGAAAACAAGTATTTTAGACTTTTATGGTCTGAATAGATCTCAAATTTCTCGCCATAAAGATAATGACGCCAGATCTTCAGTGCAAATACGATAGCTGCCAATTCAAGATCATGAATGGGGTATCGAGTCTCGTGAGTCTTCAACTGTCTTGAGGCATATGCGACCACATGACCTCGCTGCATAAGAACACATCCCAAACCTCTGTGAGAGGCATCACAATATACAACGAAATCATCCGTACCTGAAGGAATCATCAAGACAGGTGCACTGGTCAGCCTCTTCTTCAATTCTAGAAAGCTATACTCACACTCCTCCGACCATATGAATGGCGCATTCTTCTGTGTCAATTGTGTGATTGGCTTGGCAATACGGGAGAAGTCTTGGATGAATCGTCTATAGTATCCAGCTAGACCCATGAAACTGCGTATCTCTGGCACGGAAGTCGGTCTCGGCCAACTAATCACAGTTCCACTTTACTCGGATCTACCGAAATACCATCTCCAGATATGATATGTCCCAAAAAGACAACTCGATTTTCAACCAAAACTCACACTTTGACAATTTGGCATACAATATCTCATTTCTCAGTGTCTGCAACACAATTCTGAGATGTTCTGCATGCTCATTCCTGTTCTTAGAATACACCAGAATGTCGTCGATAAAGACAATAACAAAATCATCCAAATACCTCTGAAAGATTTGATTCATCAATCCCATAAATACCGCCGGAGCATTTGTTAAACCAAAAGGCATGACAATAAATTCGTAATGCCCATACCTGGTTCGAAATGCTGTCTTCGGTATATCTACATCTCGAACTCGGAGCTGATGATATCCGGATAGCAAATCAATCTTAGAATAAACAGAGGATCCCTGCAACTGATCAAATAAATCATCAATTCTAGGCAAAGGATACTTATTCTTTATCGTCGCCTTATTCAGTTGCCTGTAATCGATACACAACCGCATCGATCCATCTTTCTTTCGCACGAATAGCACCGGAGCGCCCCAAGGAGATACACTAGGTCTGATATATCCTGTGACACCTCTGACCCGTAACAATAAAAATACGCAGCGGAAATAAATTTTTCTTTAAAATATGGAAGGAGTTTCAAAATACATTTCTTTAAACATCTTTACAAAATAGTAATACATGATCATTTAAAATGACATAACAAAATACAAAACATCATTCCTATGATCATGCCAAAATCTTCCTTCCAACGGTGTATGCATATGACCCCAGTCCACAGTCAACGTCCCGGGCCGCCGCTCTGATCTGCATCACATGAAATAACTGAAATGAGAATTAATCTCAGCAAGTGGAACTCTACATAGCAATGATACATAGTATACTCTGTAAAACATGACTTTGAAATCATAAATACCATCAACTCTGAAACATGAATACTGTAGCAATAACTGTAGCAATAAGATAGCAATAAGATGGTGTTTCTCTTTTCTCTGGTTGGATTGATATCAATAGTAACTCTGCTCTGGGGTGCTCGTATCCCAAATCGATATAAACCGATAACTCTGAGGGATATAAGCCTATGGTCGTTGATCAACTAATTGCATGCAATTCTCTGGCTATATATTTATCAATCCAATAGAAACATTTAAACTCTCTCTGGGCTTTAACATTCACTTTGAAACTCTTTCTTTTCTCTTTTATTCCCTTTGAACAATAATGAGACATAAAAGCCTCCAATATGCATATCAATGAAATTAATACATAACAATGAATCAATTGAAGGGAATAACACATTAAAACCTTTGAAACACAATACATATAACATCATGTGAGCACAAAGGATGAAATTCCACTTACAACCCAATAGAACACCTCAAACTTAGCTCTTGGTCACCACCTACAACAATAATCCATAAATAACACCAACATCAACTCTATAATCAAGAATCCATGACAATAAATCCATAAATCCAGAAGAACAACAAACCCAAGTCAACTCTTAACTGAAAACCTTAAAAGAATCGCACCAAAAACTTACCTAAGCTTCCTAGAACCAAGGATAACGTCGATCTCAACTCGAATCGCCAACAAGAAGCTTGGATTGAAGATAGGAAATGAAAGAAATGGATGAAAACCCTAAGAAATGGAGAGAATTTCGAAAAGAAAAGAAGAGAAAAGGGTAAAGTGATGGCCAACCACTCCAAAAAGCAACTTAAAAGCTCGACCATACCTCCACCGCGGGTGCGGTCACACAAACGCCGCGGTTGCGCCAAGCCTTCGACCAAACATCATTTTTTGAACCACTTGGACCGCGGGTGCGGTCCTTACATGACCGCGGGTGCGCTCCTGCATCGGTCCTGCCACAGCGTACTCTGCGCACAGCTTCTTCAAAGATCGCCTCAGAAACGCCTCTTCCCGTCCGAATTAGAAAAAGTGGTAAACTACAAAGTTGTAGCTCTATGTCTTATAGTGACTCCCTCAAAATGTCAGATCATTTGGAGGTCTGAGTAAAAAGTTATGCTAAATCTCCCAACCTGTGTCACTGGAGGAACGTCGAATCACACGACACATTTCGGGACACTTTTGGCTTACCTTCCACAATGATTTGAACAAAACTCAAAATAAGAAAGTTATAGCCTTATGTCTTATCTAACCACTCCAATTGGCCTCACCTCATTTGGATCAATATACCATTTATCATGAATTTAATCGTAACGCCGCTACAAAAACACTGCACATCATCTATAACCAACTATACTAAAATCATAAATCGAAACTCTTAACATCCAAACTATACTTAAACTTAACCAAGTAGTCAATAAACTTATGAAATATTAAACCGTACCGTACACCTGGCTCGGCTATTACAATCTCCCCTCCTTAGAGGAATTTCGTTCCCGAAATTGACGTCACTCCACGAACAACTCAGGATACCTCTCTCTCATCTCAACCTCTGGTTCCCACGTAGCCTCTTCTATCAAATAATTCCTCCAAAGGACTAAAACAATGCCGATCTCTTTGATCCTCAATACTCTGACTGACCGTCATTCTGAGGGTGATAAGCTGTATTAAATGCTAACCGCGAACCCATAGCTCTATGCAAACTCTTCCAAAACTCTGAAGGAACACAAATACAACCTCTTAAGGTCACCAAATTAACCATCACCATACACTCTAAACTCTAAGGTAACTCTCTCCTCTGCTCTAGCTCTCATCTCTATCAACTGAACCACGACAGTCTGCTCACTACGGATCCTGTCCGTCAATGTAGCCCTAATAACCAACGCTGATAAATGAGCAATGATTCCAGGGACCATCAAAGCAATCACAAACTCCCTATCTCTGTCCGGAGGCAAACCCGGCACATCAAGCTCAAACACATCAACAAACTCTATCACCACATCAATATCATCAATATTCAACTTAACCATACTATCCACATCAACAATAAAAGCCAAAAACCCAACACAACCTCTACACAGCAATCTCTCAGCCTCAAAACAAGAAGTAAAAGGAAGGACCAGCGAAGTACCTGCACTGGCGAGCATACCTCCCCTATCGCCATCATCTTCCTTGGTCATCGAAAAGATACGACCCTTCACTGTCTCTTGACTAGCTCCCTGAGGACAATCTTTGGCAACGTGGCATGCCGTGCCACAACGATAACAAGTATGAGTGCCATATCTGCACTCTCCCCAATGGTGTCTGCCGCACTTGGGACACAATGGCTTCTCAGGATCAGATGGGACTGTCGGTGGTCTAGAACTCAAATCCATCTTGCTTTTCCCTTTGAATCGATCTCCACCTTGCTGACTCGAACTCTGGCTCCTCTGAGCAATAGCCTGACGTGTCGCTTGCCTCTCCCGGGCAATGTCTTTCTCATCCTGCTCAGCCAACAATGCCTTGGACACGATCTCCTTGAAAGTCACAGCCTTGGACATGTTGATATCTCTACGAATCTCTGCTTTAAGGCCTCGAATGAAATGAGCGCCTTATCTCTGTCATTGGATGCAATGTAAGGAGCAAATAGGCAACCCTCCTCAAACTTCAGGATATACTCACCAACATCCAAGATCCCCTGTCAAAGCTCCAAGAACTCTGTAACCTTCCTCGCTCGAAGTGCGTCGGGGAAATACTTGTCATAGAACAACTCTGTAAACTCTGTCCACTTCAGTGTCGAGACATCAACTCCAACTTTGGTCGCATTCCACCAGATGCGAGCAGCTTTAACCAACATGAAAACAGCACAACTGATACGGTCTCTGTCCTCGTAGTGGAGATGATCGAAGATCGCCTCTAAAGCCTTGATGCACTCTACAGCAACTAAAGGATCGGTGCTCCCTGAAAACTCTGGCGGATCCATCCTCTTAAAAGCAGAAAATATAGCATCGGTGCCAACATCCTGAGCAACCTGCCCTCTACCTTGACCTCTGCCCTGACCTGCTCCTTGCAATCAGAGCAACTGCTGAATCTGCTCACTATGGACCTTGGCCTGCTCTCTCAGTAACTTTCCGAACTCGTCGACAACTCTCGAGGAAGAACTATCCTCACCCTCTACTGCTTTCCTCTTAGGTGGCATCCTCTACTCTACAATGTGCTCACAAAAGACATATCAATAGATAACAATGGATAGATGCAAGAAAACATACCCGGACAGTTGAAAGTAGACGAAGTCATATGCATTGGTCCGAAGAACGGGGCTCTGATACCACTAAATGTGACACCTCTGACCCGTAACAATAAAAATACGCAGCGGAAATAAATTTTTCTTTAAAATTTGGAAGGAGTTTCAAAATACATTTCTTTAAACATCTTTACAAAATAGTAATACATGATCATTTAAAATGACATAACCAAATACAAAACATCATTCCTATGATCATGCCAAAATCTTCCTTCCAACGGTGTATGCATATGACCCCAGTCCACAGTCAACATCTCGGGCCGCCGCTCTGATCTGCATCACATGAAATAACTGAAATGAGAATAAATCTCAGCAAGTGGAACTCTACATAGCAATGATACATAGTATACTCTGTAAAACATGACTTTGAAATCATAAATACCATCAACTCTGAAACATGAATACTGTAGCAATAACTGTAGCAATAAGATAGCAATAAGATGGTATTTCTCTTTTCTCTGGTTGGATTAATATCAATAGTAACTCTGCTCTGGGGTGTTCGTATCCCGAATCGATATAAACCGATAACTCTGAGGGATATAAGCCTATGGGCGTTGATCAAGTAATTGCATGCAATTCTCTGGCTATATATTTATCAATCCAATAGAAACATTTAAACTCTCTCTGGGCTTTAACATTCACTTTGAAACTCTTTCTTTTCTCTTTTATTCCCTTTGAACAATAATGAGACATAAAAGCCTCCAATATGCATATCAATGAAATTAATACATAACAATGAATCAATTGAAGGGAATAACACATTAAAACCTTTGAAACACAATACATATAACATCATGTGAGCACAAAGGATGAAATTCCACTTACAACCCAATAGAACACCTCAAACTTAGCTCTTGGTCACCACCTACAACAATAATCCATAAATAACACCAACATCAACTCTATAATCAAGAATCCATGACAATAAATCCATAAATCCAGAAGAACAACAAACCCAAGTCAACTCTTAACTCAAAACCTTAAAAGAATCGCACCAAAAACTTACCTAAGCTTCCTAGAACCAAGGAGAACGTCGATCTCAACTCGAATCGCCAACAAGAAGCTTGGATTGAAGATAGGAAATGAAAGAAATGGATGAAAACCCTAAGAAATGGAGAGAATTTCGAAATGAAAAGAAGAGAAAAGGGTAAAGTGAGGGCCAACCACTCCAAAAAGCAACTTAAAAGCTCGACCATACCTCCACCGCGGGTGCGGTCACACAAGCGCCGCGGGTGCGCCAAGCCTTCGACCAAACATCATTTTCTGAACCACTGGGACCGCGGGTGCGCTCCTGCATCGGTCCTACCACAGCGTACTCTGCGCACAGCTTCTTCAAAGATGCCTCAGAAACACCTCTTCCCATCCGAATTAGAAAAAGTGGTAAACTACAAAGTTGTAGCTCTATGTCTTATCGTGACTCGCCCAAAATTTCAGATCATTTGGAGGTCTGAGTAAAAAGTTATGCTAAATCTTCCAACCTGTGTCACTGGAGGAACGTCGAATCACACGACACACTTCGGGACACTTTTGGCTTACCTTCCACAATGATTTGAACAAAACTCAAAATAAGAAAGTTATAGCCTTATGTCTTATCTAACCACTCCAATTGGCCTCACTTCATTTGGATCAATATACCATTTATCATGAATTTAATCGTAACGCCGCTACAAAAACACTGCACATCATCTATAACCAACTATACTAAAATCATAAATCGAAACTCTTAACATCCAAACTATACTTAAACTTAACCAAGTAGTCAATAAACTTATGAAATATTAAACCGTACCGTACACCAGGCTCGTCCCGCGCCACCACTCTGATCTGCATCACATGAAATAACTGAAATGAGAATAAATCTCAGCAAGTGGAACTCTTACATAGCAATGACAATATACTCTGAAAACATAGCTTTGAAATCATAAATACCATCAACTCTGAAACATAAACTCTGAACATGAATATCATAGCAATAGCATAGAAATGAGATGGTATTTCTCTTTACTCTGGTTGTATTGATATCAATAGTAACTCTGCTCTGGGGTGCTCATATCTTAAATCGATATAAACCGATAACTCTGAGGGATATAAGCCTATAGTCGTTGATCAACTAATTGCATGCAATTCTCTGGCTATATATTTATCAATCCAATAGAAACATTTAAACTCTCTCTGGGCTTTAACATTCACTTTGAAACTCTTTCTTTTCTCTTTTATTCCCTTTGAACAATAATGAGACATAAAAGCCTCCAATATGCATATCAATGAAATTAATACATAACAATGAATCAATTGAAGGGAATAACACATTAAAACCTTTGAAACACAATACATATAACATCAGGTGAGCACAAAGGATGAAATTCCACTTACAACCCAATAGAACACCTCAAACTTAGCTCTTGGTCACCACCTACAACAATAATCCATAAATAACACCAACATCAACTCTATAATCAAGAATCCATGACAATAAATCCATAAATCCAGAAGAACAACAAACCCAAGTCAACTCTTAACTCAAAACCTTAAAAGAATCGCACCAAAAACTTACCTAAGCTTCCTAGAACCAAGGAGAACGTCGATCTCAACTCGAATCGCCAACAAGAAGCTTGGATTGAAGATAGGAAATGAAAGAAATGGTTGAAAACCCTAAGAAATGGAGAGAATTTCGAAATGAAAAGAAGAGAAAAGGGTAAAGTGATGGCCAACCACTCCAAAAAGCAACTTAAAAGCTCGACCATACCTCCACCGCGGGTGCGGTCACACAAGCGCCACGGGTGCGCCAAGCCTTCGACCAAACATCATTTTCTGAACCACTGGGACCGCGGGTGCGCTCCTGCATCGGTCCTACCACAGCGTACTCTGCGCACAGCTTCTTCAAAGATCGCCTCAGAAACGCCTCTTCCCATTCGAATTAGAAAAAGTGGTAAACTACAAATTGTAGCTCTATGTCTTATCAAGACTCCCCCAAAATTTCAGATCATTTGGAGGTCTGAGTAAAAAGTTATGCTAAATCTTCCAACCTGTGTCACTGGAGGAACGTCGAATCACACGACACACTTCGGGACACTTTTGGCTTACCTTCCACAATGATTTGAACAAAACTCAAAATAAGAAAGTTATAGCCTTATGTCTTATCTAACCAATCCAATTGGCCTCACTTCATTTGGATCAATATACCATTTATCATGAATTTAATCGTAACGCCGCTACAAAAACACTGCACATCATCTATAACCAACTATACTAAAATCATAAATCGAAACTCTTAACATCCAAACTATACTTAAACTTAACCAAGTAGTCAATAAACTTATGAAATATTAAACCGTACCGTACACCAGGCTCGTCCCGCGCCACCACTCTGATCTGCATCACATGAAATAACTGAAATGAGAATAAATCTCAGCAAGTGGAACTCTTACATAGCAATGACAATATACTCTGAAAACATAGCTTTGAAATCATAAATACCATCAACTCTGAAACATAAACTCTGAACATGAATATCATAGCAATAGCATAGAAATGAGATGGTATTTCTCTTTACTCTGGTTGTATTGATATCAATAGTAACTCTGCTCTGGGGTGCTCATATCTTAAATCGATATAAACCGATAACTCTGAGGGATATAAGCCTATAGTCGTTGATCAACTAATTGCATGCAATTCTCTGGCTATATATTTATCAATCCAATAGAAACATTTAAACTCTCTCTGGGCTTTAACATTCACTTTGAAACTCTTTCTTTTCTCTTTTATTCCCTTTGAACAATAATGAGACATAAAAGCCTCCAATATGCATATCAATGAAATTAATACATAACAATGAATCAATTGAAGGGAATAACACATTAAAACCTTTGAAACACAATACATATAACATCAGGTGAGCACAAAGGATGAAATTCCACTTACAACCCAATAGAACACCTCAAACTTAGCTCTTGGTCACCACCTACAACAATAATCCATAAATAACACCAACATCAACTCTATAATCAAGAATCCATGACAATAAATCCATAAATCCAGAAGAACAACAAACCCAAGTCAACTCTTAACTCAAAACCTTAAAAGAATCGCACCAAAAACTTACCTAAGCTTCCTAGAACCAAGGAGAACGTCGATCTCAACTCGAATCGCCAACAAGAAGCTTGGATTGAAGATAGGAAATGAAAGAAATGGTTGAAAACCCTAAGAAATGGAGAGAATTTCGAAATGAAAAGAAGAGAAAAGGGTAAAGTGATGGCCAACCACTCCAAAAAGCAACTTAAAAGCTCGACCATACCTCCACCGCGGGTGCGGTCACACAAGCGCCACGGGTGCGCCAAGCCTTCGACCAAACATCATTTTCTGAACCACTGGGACCGCGGGTGCGCTCCTGCATCGGTCCTACCACAGCGTACTCTGCGCACAGCTTCTTCAAAGATCGCCTCAGAAACGCCTCTTCCCATTCGAATTAGAAAAAGTGGTAAACTACAAATTGTAGCTCTATGTCTTATCAAGACTCCCCCAAAATTTCAGATCATTTGGAGGTCTGAGTAAAAAGTTATGCTAAATCTTCCAACCTGTGTCACTGGAGGAACGTCGAATCACACGACACACTTCGGGACACTTTTGGCTTACCTTCCACAATGATTTGAACAAAACTCAAAATAAGAAAGTTATAGCCTTATGTCTTATCTAACCAATCCAATTGGCCTCACTTCATTTGGATCAATATACCATTTATCATGAATTTAATCGTAACGCCGCTACAAAAACACTGCACATCATCTATAACCAACTATACTAAAATCATAAATCGAAACTCTTAACATCCAAACTATACTTAAACTTAACCAAGTAGTCAATAAACTTATGAAATATTAAACCGTACCGTACACCAGGCTCGTCCCGCGCCACCACTCTGATCTGCATCACATGAAATAACTGAAATGAGAATAAATCTCAGCAAGTGGAACTCTTACATAGCAATGACAATATACTCTGAAAACATAGCTTTGAAATCATAAATACCATCAACTCTGAAACATAAACTCTGAACATGAATATCATAGCAATAGCATAGAAATGAGATGGTATTTCTCTTTACTCTGGTTGTATTGATATCAATAGTAACTCTGCTCTGGGGTGCTCATATCCCAAATCGATATAAACCGATAACTCTGAGGGATATAAGCCTATAGTCGTTGATCAACTAATTGCATGCAATTCTCTGGCTATATATTTATCAATCCAATAGAAACATTTAAACTCTCTCTGGGCTTTAACATTCACTTTGAAACTCTTTCTTTTCTCTTTTATTCCCTTTGAACAATAATGAGACATAAAAGCCTCCAATATGCATATCAATGAAATTAATACATAACAATGAATCAATTGAAGGGAATAACACATTAAAACCTTTGAAACACAATACATATAACATCATGTGAGCACAAAGGATGAAATTCCACTTACAACCCAATAGAACACCTCAAACTTAGCTCTTGGTCACCACCTACAACAATAATCCATAAATAACACCAACATCAACTCTATAATCAAGAATCCATGACAATAAATCCATAAATCCAGAAGAACAACAAACCCAAGTCAACTCTTAACTCAAAACCTTAAAAGAATCGCACCAAAAACTTACCTAAGCTTCCTAGAACCAAGGAGAACGTCGATCTCACTCGAATCGCCAACAAGAAGCTTGGATTGAAGATAGGAAATGAAAGAAATGGATGAAAACCCTAAGAAATGGAGAGAATTTCGAAATGAAAAGAAGAGAAAAGGGTAAAGTGATGGCCAACCACTCCAAAAAGCAACTTAAAAGCTCGACCATACCTCCACCACGGGTGCGGTCACACAAGCGCCGCGGGTGCGCCAAGCCTTCGACCAAACATCATTTTCTGAACCACTGGGACCGCGGGTGCGCTCCTGCATCGGTCCTACCACAGCGTACTCTGCGCACAGCTTCTTCAAAGATCGCCTCAGAAACGCCTCTTCCCATCCGAATTAGAAAAAGTGGTAAACTACAAAGTTGTAGCTCTATGTCTTATCGTGACTCCCCCAAAATTTCAGATCATTTGGAGGTCTGAGTAAAATGTTATGCTAAATCTTCCAACCTGTGTCACTGGAGGAACGTCGAATCACACGACACACTTCGGGACACTTTTGGCTTACCTTCCACAATGATTTGAACAAAACTCAAAATAAGAAAGTTATAGCCTTATGTCTTGTCTAACCACTCCAATTGGCCTCACTTCATTTGGATCAATATACCATTTATCATGAATTTAATCGTAACGCCGCTACAAAAACACTGCACATCATCTATAACCAACTATACTAAAATCATAAATCGAAACTCTTAACATCCAAACTATACTTAAACTTAACCAAGTAGTCAATAAACTTATGAAATATTAAACCGTACCGTACACCAGGCTCGTCCCGCGCCACCACTCTGATCTGCATCACATGAAATAACTGAAATGAGAATAAATCTCAGCAAGTGGAACTCTTACATAGCAATGACAATATACTCTGAAAACATAGCTTTGAAATCATAAATACCATCAACTCTGAAACATAAACTCTGAACATGAATATCATAGCAATAGCATAGAAATAAGATGGTATTTCTCTTTACTCTGATTGTATTGATATCAATAGTAACTCTGCTCTGGGGTGCTCATATCCCAAATCGATATAAACCGATAACTCTGAGGGATATAAGCCTATAGTCGTTGATCAACTAATTGAAAGGGGATCGGTTACGGTGGCCGGAAGCGCAACGGAAGTTTTAAAAAATCGAATTTTATAGGAAAATTTCGGCCACCAACTAGTATTGTGCAACAAATACAATAAAAACACATTATGACATTCATAGGGTGTTAGAAATAGTTTTACCTATCAATCTTTAAAAGATTGATGAATGGCACCAACTTTGTTGTCAAACAACAAAGCTCTTCAAGGCAAGACAATCTACAAGCTTCCTCCTTTGAACACTCCTTGTTCAGAAATCAAGCCCACCACTAACTAGGAAGATCCCCTCATATTTTGCACTAGAAAAATATGAGGATTTTTCAAAGAGAAGTGTGTTATATCTCCAACAAATTGAAGAACAAAAAGCAAAAATGGAGGAGAGAAAAATGGCATCAAGAATTCGGCCAAGGTGGAGTGGGAGAGGGAGGTGAATGAGTTAATTGCATGTCTTGGTTGTGAGAAAAGCAAAAAGCAAAAGTTGCATGCCTTGCATTATTTTAATAAAAAGTAATCTCCAACCCTTCACCTCCCATGCATGCATATAATATAGTTTTTAATCAAATTAAAAACTTTGGACTAAATTTAATTATCTCAAACACATTTGAGACTAATTAAACATTACTTGAATTTACCCAAGTCCCACTAGTTAAATAATTATTTTAATTGAGCTCTACAAGACTCAATATAATTTAATTAATCCAACACTTGAATTAATTTAATTATTTGGACTCTACTAGGTCCACTAGTGTTTAATTAATTCAACACTTGAATTAATTTATTTAGTCCATAATAATAATGTTTATGAAAATCACAATTTTCAATTACATTATTCTCTTGGCCAAATTTTAATTTTAGGAACACTTCCATAAATCAAAATTTACATTTCTCTCATAGAAGTCATACTTCTATTTTTCTTTACACTTATAAACTCATTTATAAGTTGTTCAACACATTGAACTATTTTCTCCTTTATAGAAGTCGTACTTCTAATTTTCCTTACGCTTATAAACTCCTTTATAAGCCGTTCAACACATTGAACTATTTTACTTCTCAACGGGATCTAGAAAGCTAGCACTTGTGTGGCCCTCAATGGTTCATTGATACGGCTAGCCGTGGGTTCACATCTCTATGTGATTCGGACTAAACATGTCCTTATGCGAGCATACCCCAATTGCTCCATTCTTACTTATCAACACCTTGATAACAAGAACGTCATAACTCAAGTCTGATAGTACCCAACCAATCATGTTAAACGCCTAGCAGCATCGCTTACATGATTCCCTAGGTATCAAATGATAGTGCCTGCAAGAACCATTCAATTATGGTTAGCGTACAGTACGGTCCCTTCAACTCATATATCCCGATCGATTCGACAACCATTGGTTTATCGAGAGTTGTCAATGAATCGATACTATGTGTCATGTTGTAGTTGCATCAATGGTGTAATCTATGAAACCCCTTTCATAATTACAACCATACTCTGGCCAGAGATTTCAACCTACATACACATGAAAACACATAGGATATCCATACCCAAAGGTAAGCGGTGAATCCCCGACTACAATGCATCGACTCCTATGTGTTTCGACAGAACACCCAACCTTGCCACCTGATGACCCCATGAGAGTCGGTAAACAAGTCAAAGTGTAATTCTAGCACATAGAGTCTCAATGTTGTCCCGGGTCATAAGGACTAATGGTGTACAACCATAAACCAGGACTTTTCCACTCGATAAGTGAGAACCACTTGGAAAGTCCTTTAATGGAGGGTTGTTCAGTGCACTCTACAAGGAGCACCTATCTGCATGTTCGGACATCACAATGTCCCCTACCAATGAAACATGGTACTCACATCGCAGATACTAGTCTCGAACTCTAGCGGCCTATATCCTTCTTAGTGGCGGCTGAATCGACTAGGAACCGTTTAGAATATACAGTATTACAAATATGAGTTTCATGATACTCATCATATGAGCATCTCATATTCTTTCTACTATTTGTATATTCAAGGGCTTTATCTATGCAACTAGCATGGGTATACAGATAAAGATTTGCCAAAATAATAATTTCAAATATTATTAAAATAAAGATTGCTTATACATAGAGTTTCATTGTGAACACTTGGCTAACACTTGGCTCGACGGACACCTACTCTAACAATCTCCCACTTGCACTAGAGCCAACTACCCATATGCTTAAAACCCATTGATTCGCGATGCTTGTCGAATAATGGTCCAGGTAAAGGCCTAATTAGTGGATCAACAACATAATCTGCGGAGCCGACTTTGTCAATAGACACTTCTTCCACTTTCCACAATCTCTACGAGGATGTGGTACTTTCTCAATACTAGTTTGGATTTCTGATGAGACCTTGGCTCCTTTGCTTGAGCTAAAGCTCCCGTGTTGTCACACAACACCGGGACAGGAGCAACTCCATTAGGAATGACGCCCAACTCTTGGACGAAATTCCTTATCCAAACAGCCTCCCTTGCTGCATCCGATGCAGCAATGTATTCGGCCTCTGTGCTGGAATCCGCAGTATTGTCTTGCTTGGAACTCTTCCAAGAGACAGCAGCACCATAGAGCATGAATACAAAACCAGAGGTTGACTTCGAGTCATCGATATCGCTTTGGAAGCTAGAGTCGGTATAGCCTTCCAATTTCTGTTCTCCACCCCATAGACCAAAAACAATTTATTGGTCCTTCTCAACTACTTGAGGATGTCTTTCACAGCTTTTCAGTGTGGAAGACCAGGGTTCGATTGATATCTACTCACTAAACTTAGTGCGAAAGCCACGTCAAGACGTGTAGATATTATCCCATACATGATGCTACCAATTGCCGAAGCATACGGAATGCGTGTCATCGCCACTATCTCTGCATCAGTCTTGGGAGACAGACTTGGATAGGGACACGCCATGACACATTGGTAGGTGTCCTCCCTTGGACTCATCCATCGAGAACGGCTTCACGATGGTATCAATGTATGTGGACTGGGTGAGACCAAGCAATCTTCTCGATCTATCTCTATAGATCTGTATTCCCAATACAAAAGATGCTTCACCCAAGTCCTGCATCGAGAACTTACTCGCTAACCATATCTTGGTTGATTGCAACATTCCTATATCATTCCCAATGATTAGAATGTCATCAACATAAAGCACCAGGAATGTCACAACACTCCCACTGACCTTCTTATACACACAGGGTTCCTCAGGATTCTTAGTAAATCAAACTCTTTGATTGTACTGTCGAATCTGAGGTTCCAACTCCTAGATGCCTTTTTTAGATCATAAATAGATCTCTGAAGTTTGCATACCATATGCTCACTTCCGATAGATGTTAACCCTTCAGGTTAAGACATGTAAATAACTTTCTTAAAATCCCCATTAGGAAATTCTGTCTTGACATCCATCTGCCATATCTCATAGTCATACCATGCAGCTATGGCTAGCAAAATCCTTATGGACCTGAACATTGCGACTGGGGAAAAGGTTTCCTCAAAGTCAACTCCTTGTATTTGAGTATATCCTTTTGCCACCAATCGCGCCTTGAAGGTCAATACCTTCCCATCCGCCCCAAGTCCCTATGGGAACCGTTCCCTCAGGTGGATCTATAAGATCCCACACTTGGTTCGTATGCATGGAATTCAACTCAGATTCCATAGCTTCAAGCCATTTGGATGAATCGGCATCAGATAACGCTTCCTTGAAGGTCCTTGGATCACATCCATGGTTAGGCTCATCATGGCCCTCTTCAAGAAGCTGACCATACCTCATAGGTGGTCTCGAGACTTTCTCGAATCTTTTAGGAGCTTGTATATCCTCACTTGGCTCTTTGGGTGTGGGCTCTTCAATTGTGGGTTTCTCTCGAACCTCTTCGAGTTCTATCATCTCCCTTTTTCTATCCAATAGAAAATCCTTTTCAAAAAGGTTGCATTCCTAGAAACAAACACCTTTGTTTCTTGGGGATGATAGAAATAATATCCAACTTAATTCCTTGGATATCCCACAAAGTAACATAAAATGGATCAACAATCCAATTTATCTCCCACTACCTGCTTCACATAAGCAGGGCTCCCCATATTCTAAGATAAGAATATTTGGGAGGCTTACCCATCCATATCTCATATGGTGTCTGCCTTTAAATGGACATTTAACGGAATATCTTTTAATTTTAAGTTATAGAGATCGTTTTCAAGTTCTCAAGTACCAATCAAACATTCATTCATGTAAATGTTGCAAACACCTTTGCAAAATAAACAAGAATATCCATTTTTATCAGCATAGAAATGGAAACAATGTTTTTTACAAAATTAGGTACAAACAAAACATCTCATAAAATTAACTTAAACTATTGTTCAATAATAAGTAAACATCCTCAATGGCCTTGGCAGCAACTCTTGCTCCATTGCCCATCCTCAGGAAGGTCACACCTTCTTTAAGCTTCCTACTTCTTCCCATCACCTGTAACCCATTACAGAGATGTTAGTCACAACCGGTATCTAATACCCAAGAAGTAGAGTTAATTGAAATGTTTACTTAAATTTAGAACATACCGTTTCCAGAACACTTCTGGGCCAGATATTCCTTGCAATTTCGCTTCCAATGTCCAGGCTTCTTGCAGTGATGACAAACATCACCAGTCTTGTCAGCCTTAACTGGTCTGGCTGCCTCAACGGGATTCGGAGATTGCCTCAACAAGGGCACGTTCTTCTTGGGACGTTGGAAAGAACTCTTCTTTCCCTTCCCATGTGGATCAATCTTCGTACCAGATGAAGAACCCACATAAAGAACCAACTTCTCTTTCTTGATGGTGGATTCAAACGTAACAAGCATGTTCACCAACTCCTCAAGGGTCGGTTCCATCTTGTTCATGTTGAAGTTCACCACAAAAGGATCAAATGAGCCAGGCAGCGATAACAGCAACACGTCGGTGGTCAACTCCGAAGGCAAGATCATATCCATGCCAACGAGCTTGTCCACGAGCCCGATCACCTTTAGGCCATGCTCATGGACCGAGGCCCCATCTCGCATGCGCAAAGTGATCAGCTCCTTGACGGTAGCATGCCTAAGAGGACGTGTTTGCTCTCCAAAGAGCTCCTTGAGGTGCAAATGAATGTCAGCAGCACTCTTTGCACCCTCAAAACGCCTCTGCAGCTCATCATTCATAGAAGTCAGCATATAACACCTTGCTATCAAGTCATGGTCACACCATTCCTTGTAAGCCTGCAATTCCTCAGGAGTGCAGTCAGTCGGAGCCTCAACAGGGGGCGACTGAGTCAGTGTATATGTTACCCTTTCCGAATTCAAGACTATTTTCAAATTTCTTAGCCAAGTGAGGTAATTAGGTCCAGTTAATATGTGTTTGTCGAGTATTACAGATATCGAATTGCGCATCGAAGACATTGTCGATTTGTACTGAAAAGTAAAACAGATAAATGTTGATGACTATTTAAAATATTTGGTAAGATATAAAGTATGGACTTTAACTTTATAAATATTTACTCCCACTGTTTTGACATCTTTCACTACCCTCTAGTGAAAACGGGAAACTCCTTTCGTCAGTAGGTACGTAAGGTCCAATTAGCGAATTATGATCCCGATTATACAGCCAATCACAATTCCTAAAAGGTAGTTTCCCAATTGCATCACAATGCAACCCTTAACGTAAACTTTTGTCTCACGTTTGATTAGGACCCAATAATATGACGTCGTTCATCTTCACGTGTCAAGCCTTACCCATCGATGTTGAACCTTAATGGACGGTTGCCATGAGTTCCCTCAATAATATGAGCCGAAATCATGGGAGTTCCACGTAGTTCACATCACCATGTCAATGGATGTCACAGCTTTCCGGCACTCGAGGCTCCCCCAATAATATGAGCCGAGCCCGAGTACGGGTAGCGTTCATCATGCACCCATTGTCGATGGAAGACAAGGAAATTATAACCAATTTTATAATTCCCCTTTTCGGGCTTGATATTAATTTTGAATCTTATTCAAAATGAGGGTTTTTAGTTTTGAAAGGTCTCATCATTAATTTTATTTTAAAAGCTCGCCATGTTTGATCGTATGTTTGCCGGATTCATGCAACTTTGCTATTATCATAATAATAACGCACATACTCATTATTTATAACATATCATGCATATATTATAAACAGTAAACAAACAAGGATGATCAATCGCCCCAATACTAATGGTCCGTGTGAGCTAAACACGGACCTAGGTCCAATCCTAGGGTAAATGCACGGGATGCAAATGCAACATTTACATAAGCTTCCAATATTTACATGTCTTCGATCTTCATAATCATCATGGCCACCATCTTCCAAACTTGATCATCCACTATACTAATATTTACAAATAAATATCCATGGCAAATAGGGATACATCTCATGGGGTGGGAACGGGCCATAAACCAAGCCCACTTTAAATTTGATAATTATTACAATCATTCAACACAAAATATCCTAGCATACACCTAGCAAATTGGGCTTGGGCTTTTGATCATCCTTCATGCATAATATCACATATCATACACCATCAATTAATTATCACAATAATTAATTGATCCAATAATATATATCTTGATCCAATCACTAACCGCCACGATTATAAACTAAATTAACAAAGTATACAAACACCTTTGTCTACTTTCAAATTAATTTATTTATAACCGAATTTCTTGTAAATCACCATTTACTATAAATAATTAAAGTCCAACTTAAATTATTTATTTCATGAGAAAATATTTGCAACTTTTGTAATTTTAAACTTAAGGGCCCAAAAACTCATTTTTCACTAAAAATATTTTGGCCCATTTAAAATTCACAAAAGTGTTGGCCATCCAATGGCCCAACAACTCAAGGCCCATGACACTTTGATATTTCAAAACACATTTTGAAAACCCTAGTCGTCATCGCCGTCGCCGAAGCTCCGTCGCCGGATTCCGGCCAACTTAAAAAAAATTTTTTTATTAAAAGGATGGGGCGTTTCGGGCAGCCCCTAGGGCTGCCCTTGCTGCCCGTTTCGGGCAGCCCTTCGGGCAGCTTGGGCTGCCCGAAATGGGCAGCAACAAGCTGCCGAAAAATCCCCAAATGTGGCCTTGATATTTGTTGCAAACTTTACACTCATGCGGTTAGAAAACGATCTCAACATAATATCTTGTATTTGCTACACAAAAACGTAACCATAGCTCTGATACCACTTGAAAGGGGATCGGTTACGGTGGCCGGAAGCGCAACGGAAGTTTTAAAAAATCGAATTTTATAGGAAAATTTCGGCCACCAACTAGTATTGTGCAACAAATACAATAAAAACACATTATGACATTCATAGGGTGTTAGAAATAGTTTTACCTATCAATCTTTAAAAGATTGATGAATGGCACCAACTTTGTTGTCAAACAACAAAGCTCTTCAAGGCAAGACAATCTACAAGCTTCCTCCTTTGAACACTCCTTGTTCAAAAATCAAGCCCACCACTAACTAGGAAGATCCCCTCATATTTTGCACTAGAAAAATATGAGGATTTTTCAAAGAGAAGTGTGTTATATCTCCAACAAATTGAAGAACAAAAAGGAAAAATGGAGGAGAGAAAAATGGCATCAAGAATTCGGCCAAGGTGGAGTGGGAGAGGGAGGAGAATGAGTTAATTGCATGTCTTGGTTGTGAGAAAAGCAAAAAGCAAAAGGTGCATGCCTTGCATTATTTTAATAAAAAGTAATCTCCAACCCTTCACCTCCCATGCATGCATATAATATAGTTTTTAATCAAATTAAAAATTTGGACTAAATTTAATTATCTCAAACATATTTGAGACTAATTAAACATTACTTGAATTTACCCAAGTCCCACTAGTTAAATAATTATTTTAATTGAGCTCTACAAGACTCAATATAATTTAATTAATCCAACACTTGAATTAATTTAATTATTTGGACTCTACTAGGTCCACTAGTGTTTAATTAATTCAACACTTGAATTAATTTATTTAGTCCATAATAATAATGTTTATGAAAATCACAATTTTCAATTACATTATTCTCTTGGCCAAATTTTAATTTTAGGAACACTTCCATAAATCAAAATTTACATTTCTCTCATAGAAGTCATACTTCTATTTTTCTTTACACTTATAAACTCATTTATAAGTTGTTCAACACATTGAACTATTTTCTCCTTTATAGAAGTCGTACTTCTAATTTTCCTTACGCTTATAAACTCCTTTATAAGCCGTTCAACACATTGAACTATTTTACTTCTCAACGGGATCTAGAAAGCTAGCACTTGTGTGGCCCTCAATGGTTCATTGATATGGCTAGCCGTGGGTTCACATCTCTATGTGATTCGGACTAAACATGTCCTTATGCGAGCATACCCCAATTGCTCCATTCTTACTTATCAACACCTTGATAACAAGAACGTCAGAACTCAAGTCTGATAGTACCCAACCAATCATGTTAAACGCCTAGCAGCATCGCTTACATGATTCCCTAGGTATCAAATGATAGTGCCTGCAAGAACCATTCAATTATGGTTTCATGGTACTCACATCGCAGATACTAGTCTCGAACTCTAGCGGCCTATATCCTTCTTAGTGGCGGCTGAATCGACTAGGAACCGTTTAGAATATACAGTATTACAAATATGAGTTTCATGATACTCATCATATGAGCATCTCATATTCTTTCTACTATTTGTATATTCAAGGGCTTTATCTATGCAACTAGCATGGGTATACAGATAAAGATTTGCCAAAATAATAATTTCAAATATTATTAAAATAAAGATTTCTTATACATAGAGTTTCATTGTGAACACTCGGCCAACACTTGGCTCGACGGGCACCTACTCTAACACTAATTGCATGCAATTCTCTGGCTATATATTTCAATCCAATAGAAACATTTAAACTCTCTCTGGGCTTTAACATTCACTTTGAAAATCTTTCTTTTCTCTTTTATTCCCTTTGAACAATAATGAGACATAAAAGCCTCCAATATGCATATCAATGAAATTAATACATAACAATGAATCAATTGAAGGAAATAACACATTAAAACCTTTGAAACACAATACATATAACATCATGTGAGCACAAAGGATGAAATTCCACTTACAACCCAATAGAACACCTCAAACTTAGCTCTTGGTCACCACCTACAACAATAATCCATAAATAACACCAACATCAACTCTATAATCAAGAATCCATGACAATAAATCCATAAATCCAGAAGAACAACAAACCCAAGTCAACTCTTAACTCAAAACCTTAATAGAATCGCACCAAAAACTTACCTAAGCTTCCTAGAACCAAGGAGAACGTCGATCTCAACTCGAATCGCCAACAAGAAGCTTGGATTGAAGATAGGAAATGAAAGAAATGGATGAAAACCCTAAGAAATAGAGAGAATTTCGAAATGA
This sequence comes from Primulina eburnea, assembly GCF_022965805.1. Lineage (NCBI taxonomy): Eukaryota > Viridiplantae > Streptophyta > Magnoliopsida > Lamiales > Gesneriaceae > Primulina > Primulina eburnea. The sequence continues at coordinate 118,849 of NW_027330583.1, forward strand.
AAAGAAGAGAAAAGGGTAAAGTGATGGCCAACCACTCCAAAAAGCAACTTAAAAGCTCGACCATACCTCCACCGCGGGTGCGGTCACACAAGCGCCGCGGGTGCGCCAAGCCTTCGACCAAACATCATTTTCTGAACCACTGGGACCGCGGGTGCGCTCCTGCATCGGTCCTACCATAGCGTACTCTGCGCACATCTTCTTCAAAGATCGCCTCAGAAACGCCTCTTCCCATCCGAATTAGAAAAAGTGGTAAACTACAAAGTTGTAGCTCTATGTCTTATCGTGACTCCCCCAAAATTTCAGATCATTTGGAAGTTTGAGTAAAAAGTTATGCTAAATCTTCCAACCTGTGTCACTGGAGGAACGTCGAATCACACGACACACTTCGGGACACTTTTGGCTTACCTTCCACAATGATTTGAACAAAACTCAAAATAAGAAAGTTATAGCCTTATGTCTTATCTAACCACTCCAATTGGCCTCACTTCATTTGGATCAATATACCATTTATCATGAATTTAATCGTAACGCCGCTACAAAAACACTGCACATCATCTATAACCAACTATACTAAAATCATAAATCGAAACTCTTAACATCCAAACTATACTTAAACTTAACCAAGTAGTCAATAAACTTATGAAATATTAAACCGTACCGTACACCAGGCTCGTCCCGCGCCACCACTCTGATCTGCATCACATGAAATAACTGAAATGAGAATAAATCTCAGCAAGTGGAACTCTTACATAGCAATGACAATATACTCTGAAAACATAGCTTTGAAATCATAAATACCATCAACTCTGAAACATAAACTCTGAACATGAATATCATAGCAATAGCATAGAAATGAGATGGTATTTCTCTTTACTCTGGTTGTATTGATATCAATAGTAACTCTGCTCTGGGGTGCTCATATCCCAAATCGATATAAACCGATAACTCTGAGGGATATTAGTCTATAGTCGTTGATCAACTAATTGCATGCAATTCTCTGGCTATATATTTATCAATCCAATAGAAACATTTAAACTCTCTCTGGGCTTTAACATTCACTTTGAAACTCTTTCTTTTCTCTTTTATTCCCTTTGAACAATAATGAGACATAAAAGCCTCCAATATGCATATCAATGAAATTAATACATAACAATGAATCAATTGAAGGGAATAACACATTAAAACCTTTGAAACACAATACATATAACATCATGTGAGCACAAAGGATGAAATTCCACTTACAACCCAATAGAACACCTCAAACTTAGCTGTAATGCCCGAGAATTAATCACTGTTAATCAAGGATTATTGATTTATAATTTAACGTGATCATGAAAGGGCCAGCTGAGATACGATTTAAGATGATGTGTGGCCATTTAATTTGAATTTCAGAGTGTGTTGCCGAAGCAACACTGCACCCGCGCCCTTGCATGTACCGCACCCGCGGTGCATGGACAGAAACTTGGTCAGTTTTAGCGAAGCAGGACCGCACCCGCAGTGCGAACAAGACCGCACCCGCGGTGTAAGACCGCACCCGCGGTCATGTAATTTCGGAACAGATAAGATTGCCGAAGCTTGAGCGCACCCGCGGTCTTACACTTACCGCACCCGCGGTGCAACGTGTGTTGCGGAAATTGTGACACCTCATGACATGCATGCGTTGATATATATAGTGCTGTAATTCCTTCGAAATTCATTCAGAATTGAGGAAAAGGGTCGAAGCTTTGGCACGAGAAATCCTTACGCCTTTTGTGAAAAATCCGTCCGTCTGAATTTGAATCTGACTTCAGTATCGAGTTCCTAGCAACGTAGGCTACAACTGGACGTAAGTTTTACTACGTTTTGACATGCTTTGAAATTATGATATTGTCAGAATTGAATGGAACTCATATATGTTGTGCTTGACATAGTAGACATCATAGAATCGAAGTCAGATTAAGAAACGGACTGATTATGGAATTGTTATGATTTTCGGAGTAGTTTTGGAGTCGAGTTGATATCAGAATTGAGTTGTTATTGAGTAGGAGATATTAGAATTAATATCTGATTGAAATGGTATTGTTGGGTATATTGATATTATACCGTTATGCCATCGATATTGAATTAGGTTAAGTATTGAGCATAACAGATTTGATTCAAGTGGTGTATTGATATTATACTCCTCGATATTGTTCTTGTCAGATTGAGTATTGACATGCTTGGGATTCGAGACTTCGACAGAGCCAGAATATCAGAAAGAAAGGTATAAATTAATGTTGAGTTGGGATTGCACAACTCGAGGAAGGTTTGACTCGAGTTTCCCTAAATCACATACTTAGTTTATTACATTGATTCTTGTAATTGATGAGATTGATGATTGTAGTCTATTGATTTATAGCCACTGCATATAATGACTGCTGATTCGTTAGTCATTGATTGATTTGCTTAGATACTGACTGTATGTATTGATTACTGAGTCGTTGAGTCATAGGCTGATTCGCCTAGTCACCGGCTGATTCGTCGGGTTATTGACTGATTCGTCCATTATAGGCTGATTCGCCTAGTCACCGGCTGATTCGTCTGGTGATTGACTGATTCGTCTAAACTTAAGCTGATTCGCTTAATTACAGGCTGATTCGTCTGGTTATTGGCTGATTCGCCTAATTACTGGCTGATTCGTCAGGTTATTGACTGAGTCGTCAATTCTGCGGCTGAATCGCCCAGACACTGATATATGAATTATATCGATGCCGTTTAGGGATTGATTCATTCCTATCGACTGAGATTCGATATAATACCTATATTCAGACATCGGGATCCCTAGGATAGAGTTGAGTCGAGTCTGAGACGACGCGTCAGTGGAGTCGAGTCTGAGACGACGCGTCGGTTGAGTTGAGTCTGATATGACATGTTGATTTACATTGTTTATGCCATTCATGATTATTGAATGTTTGATATGAATTTATGTTTCTGATTTGAGACATGTTATGAATACTTCTTATATGCTTACATATATGCTTTTATATGACTGCATGTTTACATTGTTTATACTGGGATATTTATATCTCACCGGAGTTATCTGGCTGTTGTCTTGTTTTGTATGTGTGCATGACAACATGTGGGGCTGGATCAGGGTCAAGAAGAGGATGAGAGAAGATTAGATAGCGTGGAGATCCGGGCTTCGGAGCAACATAGGATTCAGCACTGATATGTAGTTGAACCTAGTTGGATTCTTGTAGATAACGCAAGATTTGTATGTTCATGTTTAATATGTAATTTGAGTAAACTACATTACGTTTCCGCTTTGTATTTGAAAAAAAAAATTTAGACCCTGTTTTATAATTGATTAATTAGTCCCAAACATGATTAAGAACTTGATTAGCGTCCGGGTCCCCACAACAGGTGGTATCAGAGCCGTAGGTACCAGAACTTTAGATTCTTAAGATTGAGATAGAAGCTAGTGAGCGGGGTAGAATGTGTTTTTTTCCTTGCTTATGATTGCTAGCATGACTTACTGTTTTATATAATACATGTTACTTGACTTATCTGATTTGATTCTGTAATATGTATTATTGGGAACGAATCTGAACTGATTCTCGATCAGCAGTAAGATGATCGGAGGAGAGATTGAATTGAAACAGATGTGTTGGATTGGGTTACTAATCCTTTTGAGTTTCAGATATGCCTCCTAGACGAATTCCAGAACAGGGTAGTACATCGAATCCTTCGATGGATGTAACACCGACTCCAATGGAAACCTTGCTGAAGAGGTTTCAGTCATTCAAACCACCCACTCTGACGGGTACTGAGACATCAGTTGAGTGTGAGAGTTGGTTAGGAAGCATTGAGTTGCTGTTTGATTCACTGGAGTACAGTGATGAGCGCCGGATTAAATTGATTGGGCACCAGTTGCTGGATGTTGCACAAAGCTGGTGGGTTACGATGAAGAGGGCTTTGGAGCAACGAGGTATGATTATTACTTGGGATGTATTTAAAACGGAGTTTTATCAGAGATTTTTCCCAATATCGTACAGAAAGGACAAGGGAGCGGAGTTTGCCAATTTGAGACAGGGTCAGCTGAACATTGAAGAATATGTGACCAAGTTCTCTACCTTGTTGAAGTTTGCTCCTTATGTGTCTGAAAATGATGAAGCCGTTGCTGATCAGTTCATCAATGGCTTGAATCCCGATATATTTACATTGGTGAACACAGGGCGACCCAATAACTTTGCTGATGCCATGAATAGAGCAAAGGGCGCTGAGGCGGGCCTGATAAAGCAAAGAGGAGCTGAATTTGTTCCTCCAGTGTCAAGACCACAGCAACCACTTCCCCGATTCGAGGGCGGTAGTAGCAGTAGTCGAAAGAAAGATTTTCTAAAGGCTAGAGGAAAGCAATTTAAAAAGTCTGGCGGCAGTTCTTCTAGCTCCAGTGGTTCTCAGCAGAGTTATACTGGCGTTTATTGCGGAAATTGTGGAGGGAGACATTCCACTGAACAATGCCAAGGAGTACTTGGTAGCTGCCACTTCTGCAAGCAACAGGGACATTTTGCCAGAGTATGTCCACAGAGGGGTTCCCAAAGATCCCAGAGAGCTGAACCATCTGGACTTGCGGCACAGTGGAGTAGACGATCTGCTGCCGTTCCTTCATTTCAGCCAGCACTATCTCCGTCACAGCAGAGGCCAGGAGGAAGCCAGACAGTTGGCCAGCCTCCTAGACAGCAGGCCAGAGTATTTGCTTTGACCGAGGAGCAGGCTCAGGAAGCACCAGATGATAATGTTGTAGGTACCTGATTTGTTTGATTATCCTGCATATGTATTGAGGGATACCGGTGCTTCACATATTTGTATTTCTGAAAGATTTGCATTGATGCATGCATTATCTGTTGAGTCTTTATTTACTGTAGTAGTGTTTCTTTCCTTGAGAAAAGATCTTGTACCAGTGATTTCTGTTAGATCTTGTATACTACAGTCGGATAAGAATGAGATCGAGTTAGATTGTGTGGTAGCTTGTGTTGTACTGGTGTTCTATGATTTTGGAACTGCATTACTGATAATTGATATGCTGATCAAGTACATAGCTACCATAGATTAATTCCAGAAGATGGTGAGAATTAAACCTGAGATGATCAAGAAATGAATATTGTACGATAAGAATTCTAGACTGAGAATTCCTTTTATATTCGTACTAGCTATGACTCGATTATTACAGAAAGGAGCAGAATAACTCCTTATGTATTCAGTTGATTTACTGAAATTAAGTCTATCATTGGCTGATTTACCAATGATAAGAAAGTTCTTGATGTTTTCTCTGATAAGATTTCAGATCTGATTCCAATCAGAGAGATTGATTTTAGCCTTGAACTGATATTAGAAATTGTTGAAATTTTAAATCCTGATTGAGACAGATTATGTTCAGGGATTTTTATATCTGAAGATGGTATATTCGTTGATCTTCACAGAATTAAACCGTGATTAGTCAGCTGAGGTTGACATCAGTATCAGACAGTTGCGGTTTATAAGTTTAGTATGTTTTGAATCTGATTGAATATTAATGTTATTCTGAATACGTGCTTGAGACAGATTATAGACAATGGAGATTAGATTGTACAGTCCGAACCAGAGTTGATTTCGAATCGATAGCAGTTTAAAAAGCTGATTAGAATATTTAGAACTCAATATCGATAGGCAGAACAGAGTATCGATCAGAGTAACAGATATGTGATTTTGTATTTTGTATGAGATTGATTATTCTGTGATGTCAGATGTGTCAGAATTGTACAGCAAAGATTGATAGTGATAGTCAGAGCCGAATACCAGGTAGGTATTTCCTCTTTAATTTATGTTATTAACTGATTGTATATGTCAAATAGTTCGAATCAGAAAGGACAGATATCTCTACTATTTTATTAAATGTGAGAGGCTCATAAAAACTGCCGTGTTCGGACACCAATTTTTCCTGACCCTTTTGCCCTTGCTTAATATTTTCTTCTCTCAATATAACCACCACGTCTCCCTGAAAACAGTTCCACACAAGATTTTATTCCCCTAAATCTGCACGATTCTCTTTTCCCTGTTCCAAAACTTTTATCAGATATATCACAATAGCCGATTTCTTTCCTCTGAATCTCTTCTCTATGGTTGTTGATTTTGTTCCCTCTTTCAAATCTTCTCTCTCGAAAATACATGGCAATGACTTTGTATCAAAATCAATCAGCGTCAATTCTCAGTGAAACCTCAAATCTATCAGCATCACTCATCTAGGGAATCGAAACGTGGATTCTGCGACCAGTCTGTGTTGAATCCATTCGAAGTAAGTTACTCATCTCTTGGATTACATTATCAGTTCAAAGCCTAAGCTTTTAATGTGTGATTGTGTCCAGGGATTGGTTTTCTTGAAATTATGGATTATGTTAGAAGTATGGTTGCAAATTTGCACTGCAGGTGTTTGTATTATGTTCTCAAGGCTATTTAGTTTTCAAGAATTCCCCGCCCTATCAATTCAATGGACGAACAATCGCTTCCTTCTCTTCTCTATAACTCTATTCCTCATCCCTGATTATTTAATTTTTGGAGTTTGATGCTATGAAAATGGGGTCTGATTGTGTTTGTGAACCGTAACGTATCATTAAATTACAATCCTTCGTCACTATGCAGTAAACTGAAAATAATTGGAGTGGAAGGAAACGAAGAAGACGGGGATGAGTCTCAAATTGGCGTTAATAAAATTCTTTATTTAAATTAAAATATTAATTAATTAAATAAGATATTTAAAAAAACTGGAGTTCTTTTTTTTTACTCTCGCAAAAATAGAGTTACCTTATTTTTTCAATAAACCAAAAGACAAAAGGCTTTATCAAAGTTTCGTCAACATATAAAAGTTGTTCTTCATTGTTTTAAGGATTTTTTGGAAAATTAAGAGGCATACGTAAGGAATCTCATTACGCACTTTATCTTTTTTATTTAACAATGAAAATGATAAGCACATTTTGTTAATTTTTTTATATTGCAAAGAGCATTGGTTGGTTTTAGTTAGATTTTTTTATTTTCTAAATGCATCATGTGCAATATCTGTTTTAGTTAGATTTTTATTCAATACAAAGTGAGTATGCTGCAGAAATTTTAGAACATTTGACGCAACAGGCCAACAAGTCATATAAAACACATGTACTATTTAACAAGAATAAAATCTGTAGCTTAACACTGAATCTTATATAGTAGTCATTAGTCAATATCCTTAATGTCCAGTTTCGACACTCAACAATCATGTAGGTTTCAATAGTATCAGTTTGTAATTTAACATGTTAAGAAAATCAGTTGAAGGACATAAGGCTAACAGATAGAGCATTGTATTTACAATAAGTTCAATGGACAAAAATATAACATCTTAAATATAAATGAGCAGAGGAAACCAAACTTTTCAAACTCGTGCATAACATGACCCCTTGATTTATACCTGATGTATGAGATTTCTAAAGTTGTGGTATCTCTACTATTTTATTAAAACTTAGATGCTCATAAAAACTGCTCTTGCGGACACCAAATTTTTTTTACCCTTTTGCTTTTTTGCTTCACCTCAATAATATTTTTCTCTCAAAATCACTCCACACCGACTCTGCACAATTCTCTCAGATATTGTTGCTTTACCTTCATAGATTCCGCTTCCCTCTGCACAATCTCCTCAAACATATTCTCGGTTGAAGCCTCGACAAACCCAAAACCACATCCATTGTTGTCCTGTCTGCCGGTTCAGATTCACTTTTCCGGCGAATAAAACATCATTGTCCTGTGGTAAGTTCGCAAATATCTTCCTCTCAAGCGCTCTCAACCAATCTGATTGTTATTTGTTTCGAGTTCCGCATTTCAATACTGAAATTTCAATGTTGAATTTGATTGAGGAAACCTATTTTTTGGTTTAATTTCGGCTTCTCATTATATCAAATACGTTTAATGTCGGGTTGAAACGCCACATTCGAACTAAACCAAATTGGTTGTTTTGGCTGCTGGATTTTGTATGTTACTGAATTCGAAAAACACATTCGGACATTACAAAACTTATTCGGCTTCTCATTATTAGATTTTTTTGGTTGAATTTCGGCTTCTCATTATATCAAATTATGTTTCTTCACAAAAGTTGCTGGTTAAATTGTAAAGCCAGTACTTTATAATTAACAACAAAAAAATTTAATACATGGCTGAGATTAGGTCTTTTAAGTCTTCATTTCTCTGACCATCTGATTTAATCAACGCAAGTTGCAGTGTTGCACTATATTTCATTGATACATGTCCAAGTTTATGTTGTCACTTACTGAAGTTATCTATTTCCTGGCATTGGTTGCTGCTTGTGGCTTGGCTTTGATATGGATGCAGTAAAAATGAACAATAAATTTGAAGAAAAGATTGACTCAAAACACCATTATACATCCAGTATTCTTGAGTTCATGTCAATGGTTTATAATCTCTTTTTTCATGAAAAACCCAGCCATTTCTCATTAAATTGTAATTTTTTGTTTTTAATCAATGTTGTTATTACTGAATAACAGGTAAGTACTTTGGTGAAGGAGAGAACTCCAAAGGAATCTACTGACTGTGAGATATATCTATATTAAATTTATTTAATTCACGTAGGCTCCTATTAATTTTATATTCATTGTAGCATTTATAAAAGACTGTGCATACAAAATTTTATCATACTGTTGGAGGTGTTAGCTTCTATATGATGTAAGCTTCTCATAATTCTAAATTGGGTGTTTTCTGCCTTTTTCTCCCTTCCATCATTCTGCCAGATCCCGTGTTACTTCATAGAATGGCCATAAATGGTAACAGTGGCCTTTTAATGTTAAAGTTTCACGTCATTTACTAAGTTCATGAGTGATATCACCGCATGGAAGTTGGCTCCAACAAGATAAAACAAAGAAAGAACATACTTATTGGTCAGGCATTAACCATCTCAATCACTTATGCAGGTACACACCTATTTGACAGTGCTCTATTTTGTTGTTTAACTCACATCAACAACTAATAGTTTTATGTTCATTATTGAATTTGTTAACAGACATTACATACATAGTTTTATCAAACTATTCGGGTTTTGTAAAAAAATTTATTTGCCTTGATTTGGTTACTATCTATCCCTTTAATCTTTTAAAAAAAAATTCTTCATGACGTTGTTTCTCATCAATTTTTCATCCTGTTATCTCATTTGCAGAGATTTTGTGAATTAGATTCGTCAATGCATTAGCGATTTTACGTAAAAAGCTTTTAATTTTTATTTTATTTCGCCTTCATTGTCAAGGTTCACTGAGGAATTAGCAATTTAGAATAAAAAGCTTTTCTTCTTTTTTTTTTTGGCTTGATTTAATTGATATCTATTGCTACTATTTTTCTTGAAAAATTTGAAGAAAATCCTATCAATTTCGAATTATGTTAATTTTTATATTTTCCTTGCTTTGGTTTCTAACTATACCTACGATCCCTTCTGAAAAATTTGTAAAAAATCCGATTATTTTCGGGTTATGTTAAATTTCTTATTTGGATTGTTTTGGTTGGTATCTATACTTACAATCCTTTCTAAAAAATTCAGAGAAAATTCAATCAATTTGGGTTCTGCTAAATATTTTTATTTCTCATGATTTGGTTTCTATCTATTCCTATGATCTTTCAAAGATAATTTCTTCATGACGTTGTTTCTCATTTTATGTTCTCATTTTCAGAGATTGTGAAGATTCATCGAGGAATTAGAGATTTAGCATAAAAATTTATTCATTTTTCTTATCCCGATGCTGTCAACTTTACTTTTGTTATCAATTGTTTCTATATGAGTGCTTCTGGTGATTTGTTGGTATCAAGTTTTAAGTCAGCATGAAATTATTTATCTGTTTTGTCTTTCTACAAATACATGAATTTTTATTTTTGATATAGGATTAAGGTTGTAGTAGCTACATCTCGAGGGCTATGTTTTCTTAACGACTCCGAGTCACCAGTCATTTATTGTGATTTTCAAACATCAAACATTTTGTTAGATTCAGTATATTGTGTTTAAATAAATTTACGATATACTTAAAATTATATATATTCTATTTGGTGTTCTTTACTTATTTTTCTATCTAAACTATGACGATATAAGTCGTGTTTTTGATGTTTGTGTAGGAATTTCAAGCAAAGTTATTATACTTTGGGCTGACAAAATTGGCTCCATGTTCCAGACTTTTATATTCTTTCATTCACGTTGCTCCTCTTTTTTTCTCCCCATTCCCCCCATGTTCCTCTTTGGTAGTCCGACTGCCCACGTTATTCTCTTCCACGTGAATATATCCATTTAATATTTTAAGACGTTATAATCAGTTTTCATATGTTGCTCTCAAATTCTCATTATTTGTTGTTTATATGCATATCTTAATATTACTGTATGAATATTTCGAATGTTGATATTTTACAATCTAATTCAATAATTCATATATCACAAGTTTTAAAATGCGTAGACATGATGTTAAATATTTAATTTTCACTATATTTTTTCTTCTCTTATCTTCAAGTATTAGCTAGGATTAATGGATTAAGTTTTAGCTTGAATAGTCTATTCAACCGAAAGAATCTTGGTTGTATAAATGTTAAGCACGTATGTGAAAGGTGTAAACTTAAATGTTATTCAAACTATCTTAAGATTAGAACTTTTAACATGTGCAAAGCACTTTTTTATTGTATAATTGTCGTTTGGATTTTATTTTTTGACCTCACGGTGACATCATTATTCTATATTCAAAATATGCTGGAAAAATATTATTTTTTGAAATCCTAAAATTATCATTTATCTTTCATATGTTGTTGAACATTATATATAAAATATTTTATCATTTAAAATATCAATACTTCCACCAAAGTCATTGCATTTTCACAAATGTATTTTTTTTTTTTTTGAGAAAGCAATATGTGTCATGACAAATTAAATTTAATAAAAACATTTGTATTTGTTTCATAATCAGTCGGTTATTGTTTGTTTCCTATCATTAGTTATTTTATTGATTATTTTATCCTTTTGATTTGTTTATTTTTTTACGATATCATGTTTCTCTCCGTAGAAAATCTGTTATATATGAAATTAAATCCAATGTTTAAGATTGTGATTGAATCATATGAAATTAATGGGTTTCCTTCCAACTAATAGAGTTGTAACTCGATTAATAAATTGAATAAGTTGTCACTCCAGTCTTCATCTCTTTCAAAAAATCCAAGATATTTTTTATTATGTTAATTTAAGATGCAACTTGGAAACAAATTTAAGATTTTTGCAAATGAGAAGAGATTGATCGCTGAAGATTTAACGACCCTCAACCAATTTTCTATACTCTTCGGTCTTCACCATTCAGAGCCTCTACAGATGTAACTATTGTCTTTCAATTCCTTGAAGAGCTTGATCAAGTATGTTAAACTTAATTATACAAATGTTTTTGTTTAATATTCTGATTGTCAATTTTTGGTTTACTTATTTTTCTATTTGTTAGTTTTCACAATCTTTTTCAAAGTTTTAATAGGAGTTTGTACTATTAGTCTAATTCAAGCAACTAGAAATCAGGCGAGAGATGGAGTCATGAGATTTTCAGCTTCGAAATCCAACGACATACAATTTAGATTCATGATGTTAGCACTTCGCAATCATTGAATATGGCTATTATCTTACATGGATTTATTATATTGTTGAATCTATATGAAATTCATATAAATGTATGGTATAATGAAATGAAATTATGTGTGAAGTTATAAATATGATTTATTTTTTACGTTACAAATGCAACACGTGTGTAAATGTATTTTAGAATGAAAGGAAAAGTATGTTTGAAGGTATAATTATTATTTATATTGTTATGTTACACATGCAACGCGTGTGTATCGTCACTTATAATAATTAAAAAAAAACTAATAACTACAATAATTTTCTTTTGCACTCATTATATTTAAGGTTTTTTGTGTTTGGACATGTAACATGTCATGAAAATTATTTCAATTTTGTGTACGATTTTATGTTATCAATAGTTATGTCGTTTCAATTGTGAAGCAAGATAAACTTATTATTTTAAACTTTCTTCAATCTTTGCACAATGTTACATTTTAGCATACTTATTATTAGACATGTTATACTTAATATCATTTACAACGGCACACACGCATCGTAATTTAAACATGTTGTAATATCATAAATATTTAATATATTTGCTCAATATATTCATAACACACGCAACGCGTGTGCCTCGGTTGCTAGTTGTCAGAAACTTACAGTAATGGATTCAGTGTTCAGTCTGATGATTGAGAAGGTATTGTATTCGAACAGATAGTTGTGATATAGACAGATGAGATCAGTTATAACAGAATTATACTGAAATGTTGGCAGCAATTATACGGATATGTCTGAATTGCTAACAGAAAAGACAAAAAGATAGAAATCAGAAGATTTATTACAGAATTGTATAGTTCTGAATAGAAATGGGAATACATTTCTATGACTTTCGTAATGAAATTACTGCCATTTTCCTACAAATTATGATATGATATGATTATGATTGATAGATTGTTCAATCTATAATCTATTAGTTTGTACAAGATAACGTACAAACATGACCAGATGACACAAATCGATGTCAGAGAGGTGGTCAGAAAGATCAGAATGCCATAGTAGACTATGTCAGATTGTGATTTTGCTTGAGATTGTATTCGTGACAGAATGTAGCACGAGTTTTCTTTTAGATTGTTTTACAGATTGGCAGACTGTCAGAATGTATGAGCCAGATATTGGAAGATTTTTGTACAGCTTTAGTGCTGGATGTTAGCATTAATTGATATAACTTATTATCATGACGTGACAATAGCTATCAGCTTATCAGATGGGTAATGAGATAGTTATAGATGAGACGGTATACAGTGAATACTGCAGATTTCTTTTGAAGAAAATTCGAAGGAAGATGAAGATAGTTCAGAAAGAACAGATGTCATAAACCAACATCGGATGATGATGATTGGTATTTGAGGTCGCGGTTTGAATATGTCCTAGATCGAGAGCAGCAGATGTAATGATGGTTGGCTGTATTGAATCATTATAGACTATGGAGTAGGGTATATATAGATGTTGTATAACCAGTATTGCGAGATTGACTTTATCAAAGCTATTTCCCGAAATAGAATTTGATATGAGATTGAAATTTCAGAACAGATTCATTGAGATAAGTTTCGGATTTAAACTTTGGATACATTTCTTCTGATATATCTGAATTGATTACTTGCGAGTTCGAGGACGAACTCAGATCTTAGAGGGGGAGAAATGTAATGCCCGAGAATTAATCACTGTTAATCAAGGATTATTGATTTATAATTTAACGTGATCATGAAAGGGCCAGCTGAGATACGATTTAAGATGATGTGTGGCCATTTAATTTGAATTTCAGAGTGTGTTGCCGAAGCAACACTGCACCCGCGCCCTTGCATGTACCACACCCGCGGTGCATGGACAGAAACTTGGTCAGTTTTAGCGAAGCAGGACCCCACCCGCGGTGCGAACAAGACCGCACCCGCGGTGTAAGACTGCACCCGCGGTCATGTAATTTCGGAACAGATAAGATTGCCGAAGCTTGAGCGCACCCGCGGTCTTACACTTACCGCACCCGCGGTGCAACGTGTGTTGCGGAAATTGTGACACCTCATGACATGCATGCGTTGATATATATAGTGCTGTAATTCCTTCGAAATTCATTCAGAATTGAGGAAAAGGGTCGAAGCTTTGGCACGAGAAATCCTTACGCCTTTTGTGAAAAATCCGTCCGTCTGAATTTGAATCTGACTTCAGTATCGAGTTCCTAGCAACGTAGGCTACAACTGGACGTAAGTTTTACTACGTTTTGACATGCTTTGAAATTATGATATTGTCAGAATTGAATGGAACTCATTTATGTTGTGCTTGACATAGTAGACATCATAGAATCGAAGTCAGATTAAGAAACGGACTAATTATGGAATTGTTATGATTTTCGGAGTAGTTTTGGAGTCGAGCTGATATCAGAATTGAGTTGTTATTGAGTAGGAGATATTAGAATTAATATCTGATTGAAATGGTATTGTTGGGTATATTGATATTATACCGTTATGCCATCGATATTGAATTAGGTTAAGTATTGAGCAGAACAGATTTGATTCGAGTGGTGTATTGATATTATACTCCTCGATATTGTTCTTGTCAGATTGAGTATTGACAGGCTTGGGATTCGAGACTTCGACAGAGCCAGAGTATCAGAAAGAAAGGTATAAATTAATGTTGAGTTGGGATTGCACAACTCGAGGAAGGTTTGACTCGAGTTTCCCTAAATCACATACTTAGTTTATTACATTGATTCTTGTAATTGATGAGATTGATGATTGTAGTCTATTGATTTATAGCCACTGCATATAATGACTGCTGATTCGCTAGTCATTGATTGATTTGCTTAGATACTGACTGTATGTATTGATTACTGAGTCGTTGAGTCATAGGCTGATTCGCCTAGTCACCGGCTGATTCGTCGGGTTATTGACTGATTCGTCCATTATAGGCTGATTCGCCTAGTCACCGGCTGATTCGTCTGGTGATTGACTGATTCGTCTAAACTTAAGCTGATTCGCTTAATTACAGGCTGATTCGTCTGGTTATTGGCTGATTCGCCTAATTACTGGCTGATTCGTCAGGTTATTGACTGAGTCGTCAATTCTGCTGCTGAATCGCCCAGACACTGATATATGAATTATATCGATGCCGTTTAGGGATTGATTCATTCCTATCGACTGAGATTCGATATAATACCAATATTCAGACATCGGGATCCCTAGGATAGAGTTGAGTCGAGTCTGAGACGACGCGTCAGTGGAGTCAAGTCTGAGACGACGCGTCAGTTGAGTTGAGTCTGATATGACATGTTGATTTACATTGTTTATGCCATTCATGATTATTGAATGTTTGATATGAATTTATGTTTCTGATTTGAGACATGTTATGAATACTTCTTATATGCTTTCATATATGCTTTTATATGACTGCATGTTTACATTGTTTATACTGGGATATTTATATCTCACTGGAGTTATCCGGCTGTTGTCTTGTTTTGTATGTGTGCATGACAACAGGTGGGGCTGGATCAGGGTCAAGAAGAGGATAAGAGAAGATTAGATAGCGTGGAGATCCGGGCTTCGGAGCAACATAGGATTCAGCACTGATATGTAGTTGAACCTAGTTGGATTCTTGTAGATAACGCAAGATTTGTATGTTCATGTTTAATATGTAATTTGAGTAAACTACATTACGTTTCCGCTTTGTATTTGAAAAAAAAATTTAGACCCTGTTTAATAATTGATTAATTAGTCTCAAACATGATTAAGAACTTGATTAGCGTCCGGGTCCCCACATTAGCTCTTGGTCACCACCTACAACAATAATCCATAAATAACACCAACATCAACTCTATAATCAAGAATCCATGACAATAAATCCATAAATCCAGAAGAACAACAAACCCAAGTCAACTCTTAACTCAAAACCTTAAAAGAATCGCACCAAAAACTTACCTAAGCTTCCTAGAACCAAGGAGAACGTCGATCTCAACTCGAATCGCCAACAAGAAGCTTGGATTGAAGATAGGAAATGAAAGAAATGGATGAAAACCCTAAGAAATGGAGAGAATTTCGAAATGAAAAGAAGAGAAAAGGGTAAAGTGATGGCCAACCACTCCAAAAAGCAACTTAAAAGCTCGACCATACCTCCACCGCGGGTGCGGTCACACAAGCGCCGTGGGTGCGCCAAGCCTTCGAACGAACATCATTTTCTGAACCACTGGGACCGCGGGTGCGCTCCTGCATCGGTCCTGCCACAGCGTACTCTGCGCACAACTTCTTCAAAGATCGCCTCAGAAACGCCTCTTCCCGTCCGAATTAGAAAAAGTGGTAAACTACAAAGTTGTAGCTCTATGTCTTATCGTGACTCCCTCAAAATTTCAGATCATTTGGAGGTCTGAGTAAAAATTTATGCTAAATCTCCCAACCTGTGTCACTGGAGGAACGTCGAATCACACGACACACTTCGGGACACTTTTGGCTTACCTTCCACAATGATTTGAACAAAACTCAAAATAAGAAAGTTATAGCCTTATGTTTTATCTAACCACTCCAATTGGCCTCACCTCATTTGGATCAATATACCATTTATCATTAATTTAATCGTAACGCCGCTACAAAAACACTGCACATCATCTATAACCAACTATACTAAAATCATAAATCGAAACTCTTAACATCCAAACTATACTTAAACTTAACCAAGTAGTCAATAAACTTATGAAATATTAAACCGTACCGTACACCAGGCTCGGCTATTACATATCCGTTGGCTAGAAGATCTTCCAACTGTGCCTTTAATTCTATCAACTCTATCGGTGCCATCCTATACGGAGCTCTCGAAATAGGAGTGGTACCTGGAATCAAATCAATACTAAAATCTACCTCTCGCACTGGAGGTAACCCTGGAATCTCTTCTGGAAACACATCTGCAAATTCCCGTACTACTGGCAAATCTGCCAATGTCGGGCTCGATTTCTGTACATCTACAGCATACACAAGGAACCCATCTGCTCCTTTCTGCAATAACTTATTCATAGACAAAGCCGAAATCAAGGGAATCCGGGATCTGGAACCCTTTCCGTAGAATTTCCACTCTTCTGCCATTTCTGGTCTGAATCTGACAATCTTGTGGAAACAATCCACGGTGGCTCTGTACTTTATTAACATGTCAATTCCAACAATACAATCAAAATCATCTAAACGAGTACTATGCAATCTAGATCAATTTCATGACCCTCAAACCGTAAGATGCAAGGTCTAACCGTAGTCACCGATATCAATCCACTTCCTAACGGAGAAGTAATAGACACGACATCTAGTAACGACTCAACAGGCAGAGAATGCAATAATGCAAACCGTTCTGATATGAATGTATGCGATGCGCCCGTATCTATCAATATATAAGCAGGATAACCGCAAAGGAAACAGTTACCTGCAATGACATCATCTGGGGCATCCTGTGCTTGCTCCTCTATCAACGCAAACACTTGAGCCTGTTGTCGGGTCGGCTGGCTCCCGGTATGACCACCTCTGGCTCGAGGCTAGGTCTGTGCAGGTGGCGGCTGAAATGAGTGAACAGATGACGCTTGCCTCTCAGGCTGAGTCACTGATGCTGATGACCCTGCACCCTGAAATCTCGATGCTCCACTTCTCTGAGGACAGACCTTGGCATAATGCCCCGGTTGCTTGCATATGTTACACCTGCCCACTACACCTTGACACTGTTCTGTGGCATGCTTACCTCCACACGTACTGCAATATCCACTTGCCACCTCTAGACTCTGGCCAAAACCTCTCTGTCTTGACCCGCTGGAGCTCGACGAGCTGCTCCCTGCCCTCTTAAACTGTTTGCCCTTTGCTTTTAACGGATCCTTCCGTCCGCTGCTACTACCGCCGCTATCAAATCTGGGAGGATGTTGTGCTGGAGGTAGTGGCAGTCTCGGACTCGGAGCAACATACGGAACACTCCGTTGCCTAAGCAATCCTGCTTCTGCTCCTTTGGCACGGTTCAATGCTTCAGCAAAATTATTGGGTCTCCCAGTATTAACCAATGTAAAAACATCAGGATTTAAGCCGTTTATAAACTGATCTGCCACGGCTTCATCATTACCTGAAACGTGAGGTGCAAAGCGAAGCAAAGAAGAAAATTTAGCAACGTACTCTTCAATGTTCAATTGCCCTTGCCTCAAGTTTGCAAATTCAGAGCCTTTATCTTTACGGTAGGATACAGGAAAGAATCGCTGATAGAACTCCGTCTTGAATGCTTTCCATGTAACCTCGGTGCCACGCTGTTCTAGTGCTCTCCTTATATTCACCCACCAATACTTAGCCACGTCTTGCAGTTGATGGCCAATGAGTTTCACACGCTTCTCGTCAATATATTCCAGAGACTCGAATAGCATCTCGATATCCTCCAACCAGCTTTCACATTCAATTGCATTTTCTGTACCCTTTAAGGTCGGTGGTCGGAATGACTGGAATCGCTTTAATAAGGTCTCCATGGGCGTAGCAGTGACATCCATCGTATCACCAGATGTGCTACCCTGTTCTGGTGCTGGTGGTCGTAAAGGAACGGCTGCTCTTCTAGGAGGCATGAATCTGCTATACAAACAGTTTAGTATACAATCTATACTAACTGTCTCAGCCCTCCTCTGATCATTTACCTCTGATCCAGAATTGGTTCTGATTCAGTCTTAACCAATACATACTGCAATCAAATCAGATAATACAACACATAATAGGGAAAGCAATAAATCATGATATGCTAGCATGATATAAACAAGGAAGATGACTCGATCTACCCCGCTCATTCTATTCTATCTCAATCTACAGAACCTATGGCTCTGATACCACCTGTTGTGGGGACCCGGGCTCTAACTTTTTCTTTGGGATTCAATGGATCGTTAATATAAAAGCGTTAGAGTAGGTGCACGTCGAGCCAAGTGTTGGCCGACTGTTCACGATGAAACTCTTTGTATAAACGATCTTTATTTTAATAATATTTGAATTTATTAATTTGGCGCATCTTTATCTTTATACCCATGCTAGCTGCATAGATAAAGCCCTTGAATATACAAATAGTAGAAAGAATATGAGATGCTCATATGATGAGTATCATGAAACTCATATTTGTAATACTGTATATTCTAAACCGTTCCTAGTCGATTCAGCCGCCACTAAGAAGGATAAAGGCCGCTCGAGTTAGAGACTAGTATCTGCGATGTGAGTACCATGTTTCATTGGTAGGGGACATTGTGATGTCCGAACATGCAGATAGGTGCTCCTTGTAGAGTGCACTGAACAACCCTCCATAAAAGGACTTTCCAAGTGGTTCTCACTTATCGAGTGGAATAGTCCTGGTTTATGGTTGTACAGAATTAGTCCTTATGACCCGGGACAACATTGAGACTCTATGTGCTAGCGTTTCACTTTGACTTGTTTACCGACTCTTATGGGGTCATTAGGTGGCAAGGTTGGGTGTTACGGCGAAACATATAGGAGTCAATGCATTGTAGTCGGGGATTCACCGCTTACCTACGGGTATGGATATCCTATGTGTTTTTCATGTATGTGTGGGTTGAAATCTCTGATCAGAGTATGGTGGTAATTATGAAAGGGGTTTCATAGATTACACCATCGATGCAACCACGACATGACACATAGTATCGATTCATTGACAACTCTCGATAAACCAATAGTTGTCGAATCGGTCGGGATATATGAGTTGAAGGGACCGTACTGTACGCTAACCATAATTGAATGGTTCTTGCAGGCACTATCATGTGATACCTAGGGAATCACGTAAGCGATGCTGCTAGGCGTTTAACGTGATTGGTTGGGTACTATCAGACTTGAGTTCTGACGTTCTTACTATCAAGGAGTTGATAAGTAAGAATGGAGCAATTGGGGTATGCTCGAATAAGGACATGTTTAGTCCGAATCACATAGAAATGTGAACCCACGGCTAGTTGTATCAATGAACCATTGAGGGCCACACAAGTACTGGCTTTGTAAATCACGATGAGAAATAAAATAGTTCAATGTGTTGAACGGCTTATAAATGTGTTTATAAGCGTTAAGAAAAATAGAAGTATGACTTCTAAGAGAGAAATATAAATTTTAATTTATGGAAGTGTTCCTAAGATTAAAATTTGGCCAAGTAAATAATGTAGTCGAAAATTGTGATTTTCATAAACATTATTGGGGACTAAATTAAATTAATTCAAGTGTTGAATTAATTAAACACTAGTGGACCTAGTAGAGTCCAAATAATTAAAAATAATTCAAGTGTTGAATTAATAATATTGAGTCTAGTAGAGCTCAATTAAAATAATTATTTAACTAGTGGGACTTGAATAAATTCAAGTAGTATTTAATTAATCTCAAATGTGTTTGAGATAATTAAAATTTAGTCCATGGTTTTTAATGTGTTAGAAACCATATAATATATGTGAGACATGCTAGCGTTTGCATGCTTGGGAGTTGAAGAGACTTTGAATACTTTTTAATAAAATAATGCATGGCATGGGGAACAATTTTTTCCACTTTTCCCACACCCAAGTCTAGACTTCACTCCCTCATTCTTGCATCTCTCCTTGGCCGAATTCCTCTCCGAAAAATTCTCTCAAAATTTTTCTTGTTTTGTTCTTCAAGTCTTGGAGAATAAAAATCCTCTCATTGAAAAATCTTCTTGCTTTTCTAGTGCAAAGTAAGAAGGGATTTACATTGCTTGTGGTGGGCTCAATTTTTGGAGTTGGAGGAGGAGCTTGTAGATTGCCAACCTTCAAGAGCTAAAGTGTTTACACTTTAGTTGGAGCCACACATCAACCTCAAGGGGTTGATAGGTAAATCTCTAAACATCCTATGTTTGATGTTTTTAATTTTGTAAATATTACACAAAGAAATCTAGGTGGCCGAAAATATGAGCTAGAAAATAAAATTTTTGACTTCCGTTGCGTTTCCGGCCACCGTAACCGGTCCGCTTTCAAAAAGTGGGTCAAATTTTTCGCTTTTCAACATTAAATCTAATGTATATAAACAAACATAAACTCTTTATTTAAATTAAAAACATAATGTACAAACATAACGTACAATATGTCTTGTCCGTCCATACTCAACAACTTGTAATTAAATACAGTACATGTCAAAGGTACAACTACTAGTCCTTCTGCTAAGCCCGAGATCACCACGCTATGTCCATCTCTCATCCTCTGCGTGACCCAGATCCTGCCCCACCTGTTGTTATGCACACATACAGACATAACAACAGCCGGAAACTCCGGTGAGAACAAATCCCAGTATAAACATGTATACATGCATATAATCAATTAAACATGAAACATGCTATCATGAATGACATCATATGCACATGCAATGCAATGCGAATCAAACCATATCTGGACTCGACACGACTAGAACTCTAGGGATCCCGGTGTGAATAAGACGTCAATGGCTGTCACCTACCCTCCCACTCGGGGTGACTGTACGTCTTATTCCTAGACTTCGGTCTGAGCTGTATCAACGACTGCAATAGGAGTCAAGGCTGCTCCTAAGCTGAGATACACCGAACATCTAGATTGTTGACAATGGCTATCAACGACTCTCCTATCTTAAATGCAATGACTATCAACCTGTAACAAAGCATGCTCATATTCATATCTGAATATTACAATAATCTTACATGCTTGAATACAATTCTATAATCAAAGCAAACTCATGTAACAAGATTTGAATATAATTCTATAAACAAGTCATAAGCATGTTACCATATATACAACAATACTAGAATGTGATTTTGGTTGGGAAACTCAAATAATATCTTATTTGAGTTGTGGCTTCCCAAACAAACATTGCTTATACCTTTCGTGTCGCAAAGTCTGTGATGTAGTCGAAGTCTCGCTATCACGTTGCCAATATAAATCTGAAATGGCACCATTAATGTGCATTCTATCAATACACAACTCAAAACAACTCCTATCTCAATCAATCACCAAATCTAGATACAATTCGACGGCATGACAACGTATTTTCTCGATACCGATCATATCAACTCAACAAGTCATGATTCTCCATTTATAATCAACACAATATGATCAACATAGATATATATATATATAACCTCCGAAATCTGCTTGTGCTCTATCCACTACATGCTGAAAATCGAAATAATCTCATACGGTATCCGAAAATCAATCCGTTTGTGGATATATTATGCCAAGAACACAATATAACCATCATATTACACTTTCTTCCATATCTAAATTCCAAACCATGCTAGAACTTAAAGAAATTTACATCACTTTGAAGCTCTTGATGCAAGGATCAATAATCTAAGCTTGGATTTAAAATCGGATAGCTAAATCTTGATAAATCTTACCTCAAAACTTTAAGAACTTGAGGATTCTTGTAGCAAAGCCTTGATTCTCTGTGCTGGAAGTGAAGAAAACGTGAATCAGCTCCACTTCTATATATATATATGCCATGTGTCAAGTTAAGAAGAAAGGGTGGACTTCTCGCATGCAGCACCGCGGGTGCGCTCATGCTTCGGCATGATTTCTATTTTTCAAAAGTGATGACCGCGGGTGCGGTCCCTGCACGACCGCGGGTGCGGTCTCGTCACCGCGGGTGCGGTCTTGCTGCACAGCGGGTGCGGTGATGCTACGGGAATTTTGGCCAACTTACTGTCCACGCACCGCGGGTGCGGTGTCTACAAGCACCGCGGGTGCGGTATGGCTTCGGCAGCACATTCAAAATTCCATGATTTATGACCGCGGGTGCAGTCTTGCAAAACCCTCATTTCTCATGTATTTTCTTCCCTCATTGCATTTCATGCATTCTCGTATTCTCCGAATCGTTCGTAAATGAAAACTAATAACCACGAGCCTTACAAGTAGAAAAACAATAGTCCTAGGCATGCCATGCAACCTAACGACTTCTCTAAAGAACAAATCCGCAATGTTTGAAGCATCATCGGTTTTATGACAAGCTATAAAATGTGCCATCTTCAAGAATCTATCCACAAATACCAAAATAGAATCCCTCCCCTTCTTAGTCCTAGGCATGCCATGCAACCTAACGACTTCTCTAAAGAACAAATCCGCAATTTTTGAAGCATCATTGGTTTTATGACAAGCTATAAATGTGCCATCTTAGAGAATCTATCCACAACAACAAAAATAGAATCCCTACCCTTCTTAGTCCTAGGCAACCCCAAAATAAAGTCCATAGAAATGTCAATCCAAGTTCTTTTTAAGAATAGCACGCAAAAGTGTTCCCAAAGTTCTATTGACAACTTCAGTTTGTCCATCCGTTTGAGGATGACAAGTAGTAGAAACCAACAATTTTGTGCCAAGTTTAGCCAATAAAGTCTTCCAAAATTAACACAAGAATTTAACATCGCGACCAGAAACAATAGCCCTAGGCATGCCATGCAACCTAACGACTTCTCTAAAGAACAAATCCGCAATGTTTGAAGCATCATCGGTTTTATGACAAGCTATAAAATGTGCCATCTTAGAGAATCTATCCACAACAACAAAAATAGAATCTCTCCCCTTCTTAGTCCTAGGCAACCCCAAAATAAAGTCCATAGAAATGTCAATCCAAGTTCTTTTTAAGAATAGCACGCAAAAATGTTCCCAAAGTTCTATTGACAACTTCAATTTGTCCATCCGTTTGAGGATGACAAGTAGTAGAAAACAACAATTTTGTGCCAAGTTTAGCCCATAAAGTCTTCCAAAAGTAACTCAAGAATTTAACATCGCGACCAAAAATAATAGTCCTAGGCATGCCATGCAACCTAACGACTTCTCTAAAGAACAAATCCGCAATGTTTGAAGCATCATCGGTTTTATGACAAGCTATAAAATGTGCCATCTTAGAGAATCTATCCACAACAACAAAAATAGAATCCATGCCCTTATTAGTCCTAGGCAACCCCAAAATAAAGTCCATAGAAATTTCAATCCAAGTTCTTTTTAAGAATAGCACGCAAAAGTGTTCCCAAAGTTCTATTGACAACTTCAGTTTGTCCATCCGTTTGAGGATGACAAGTAGTAGAAAACAACCATTTATTGCCAGGTTTAGCCCATAAACTCTTCCAAAAGTAACTCAAAAATTTAACATCGCGAACAGAAACAATAGTCTTAGGCATGCCATACAACATAACGACTTCTCTAAAGAACAAATCCGCAATGTTTGAAGCATCATCGGTTTTATGAAAAGCTATAAAATATGCCATCTTAGAGAATCTATCTACAAAAACAAAAATAGAATCCCTCGCCTTCTTAGTCCTAGGCAACCCCGAAATAAAGTCCATAGAAATGTCAATCCAAGTTCTTTTTAAGAATAGCATGCAAAAGTGTTCCCAAAGTTCTATTGACAACTTCAGTTTGTCCATCCGTTTGAGGATGACAAGTAGTAGAAAACAACAATTTTGTGCAAAGTTTAGCCCATAAAGTATTCCAAAAGTAACTCAAGAATTTAACATCGCGACCAGAAACATTAGTCCTAGGCATGCCATGAAACCTAACGACTTCTTTAAAGAACAAATCCGTAATGTTTGAAGCATCATTGGTTTTATGACAAGCTATAAATGTGCCATCTTAAAGAATCTATCCACAACAACAAAAATAGAATCCCTACCCTTATTAGTCCTAGGCAACCCTAAAATAAAGTCTATAGAAATGTCAATCCAAGTTCTTTTTAAGAATAGCACGCAAAAGTGTTCTCAAAGTTCTATTGACAACTTCAGTTTGTCCATCCGTTTGAGGATGACAAGTAGTAGAAATCAACAATTTTGTGCCAGGTTTAGCCCATAAAGTATTCCAAAAGTAACTCAAGAATTTAACATCGCGAACAGAAACAATAGTCTTAGGCATGCCATGCAACCTAACGACTTCTCTAAAGAACAAATCCGCAATTTTTGAAGCATCATCGGTTTTATGACAAGCTATAAAATATACCATCTTAGAGAATCTATCCACAAAAACAAAAATAGAATCCCTCGCCTTCTTAGTCCTAGGCAACCCCGAAATAAAGTCCATAGAAATGTCAATCCAAGTTCTTTTTAAGAATAGCACGCAAAAGTGTTCCCAAAGTTCTATTGACAACTTCAGTTTGTCCATCCGTTTGAGGATGACAAGTAGTAGAAAACAACAATTTTGTGCCAAGTTTAGGCCATAAAGTATTCCAAAAGTAACTCAAGAATTTAACATCGCGACCAGAAACAATAGCCCTAGGCATGCCATGCAACCTAACGACTTCTCTAAAGAACAAATCCGCAATGTTTGAAGCATCATCGGTTTTATGACAAGCTATAAAATGTGCCATCTTAGAGAATCTATCCACAACAACAAAATAGAATCCCTACCCTTATTAGTCATAGGCAACCCCAAAATAAAGTCCATAGAAATGTCAATCCAAGTTCTTTTTAAGAATAGCACGCAAAAGTGTTCCCTAAGTTCTATTGACAACTTCAGTTTGTCCATCCGTTTGAGGATGACAAGTAGTAGAAAACAACAATTTTGTGCCAAGTTTAGCCCATAAAGTCTTCCAAAAGTAACTCAAGAATTTAACATTGCGACCAAAAACAATAGTCCTAGGCATGCCATGCAACCTAACGACTTCTCTAAAGAACAAATCCGCAATGTTTGAAGCATCATCGGTTTTATGACAAGCTATAAAATGTGCCATCTTAAAGAATCTATCCACAACTACAAAAATAGAATCCCTCCCCTTCTTAGTCCTAGGCAACCCCAAAATAAAGTCCATAGCAATGTCAATCCAAGTTCTTTTTAAGAATAGCACGCAAAAGTGTTCCCAAAGTTCTATGGACAACTTCAGTTTGTCTATCCGTTTGAGGATGACAAGTAGTAGAAAACAACAATTTTGTGCCAAGTTTAGCCCATAAAGTATTCCAAAAGTAACTCAAGAATTTAACATCGCGACCAGAAACATTAGTCCTAGGCATGCCATGCAACCTAACGACTTCTCTAAAGAACAAATCCGCAATTTTTGAAGCATCATTGGTTTTATGACAAGCTATAAATGTGCCATCTTAGAGGATCTATCCACAACAACAAAAAAAGAATCCCTACCCTTCTTAGTCCTAGGCAACCCCAAAATAAAGTCCATAGAAATGTCAATCCAAGTTCTTTTTCAGAATAACACGCAAAAGTGTTCCCAAAGTTCTATTGACAACTTCAGTTTGTCTATCCGTTTGAGGATGACAAGTAGTAGAAACCAACAATTTTGTGCCAAGTTTAGCCCATAAAGTATTCCAAAAGTAACTCAAGAATTTAACATCGCGACCAGAAACATTAGTCCTAGGCATGCCATGCAACCTAACGACTTCTCTAAAGAACAAATCCGCAATGTTTGAAGCATCATTGGTTTTATGACAAGCTATAAATGTGCCATCTTAGAGAATCTATCCACAACAACAAAAATAGAATCCCTACCCTTCTTAGTCCTAGGCAACCCCAAAATAAAGTCTATAGAAATGTCAATCCAAGTTCTTTTTAAGAATAGCACGCAAAAGTGTTCCCAAAGTTCTATTGACAACTTCAGTTTGTCCATCCGTTTGAGGATGACAAGTAGTAGAAAACAACAATTTTGTGCCAGGTTTAGCCCATAAAGTATTCCAAAAGTAACTCAAGAATTTAACATCGCGAACAGAAACAATAGTCTTAGGCATGCCATGCAACCTAACGACTTCTCTAAAGAACAAATCCGCAATTTTTGAAGCATCATCGGTTTTATGACAAGCTATAAAATATGCCATCTTAGAGAATCTATCCACAAAAACAAAAATAGAATCCCTCGCCTTCTTAGTCCTAGGCAACCCCGAAATAAAGTCCATAGAAATGTCAATCCAAGTTCTTTTTAAGAATAGCACGCAAAAGTGTTCCCAAAGTTCTATTGACAACTTCAGTTTGTCCATCCGTTTGAGGATGACAAGTAGTAGAAAACAACAATTTTGTGCCAAGTTTAGCCCATAAAGTATTCCAAA
The DNA here is from genome assembly GCF_022965805.1 of Primulina eburnea. Lineage (NCBI taxonomy): Eukaryota > Viridiplantae > Streptophyta > Magnoliopsida > Lamiales > Gesneriaceae > Primulina > Primulina eburnea. The sequence continues at coordinate 145,460 of NW_027330583.1, forward strand.
AGTAACTCAAGAATTTAACATCGCGACCAGAAACAATAGTCCTAGGCATGCCATGCAACCTAACGACTTCTCTAAAGAACAAATCCGCAATGTTTGAAGCATCATCGGTTTTATGACAAGCTATAAAATGTGCCATCTTAGAGAATCTATCCACAACAACAAAAATAGAATCCCTACCCTTCTTAGTCCTAGGCAACCCCAAAATAAAGTCCATAGAAATGTCAATCCAAGTTCTTTTTAAGAATAGCACGCAAAAGTGTTCCCAAAGTTCTATTGACAACTTCAGTTTGTCCATCCGTTTGAGGATGACAAGTAGTAGAAAACAACAATTTTGTGCCAAGTTTAGCCCATAAAGTATTCCAAAAGTAACTCAAGAATTTAACATCGCGACCAGAAACAATAGTCCTAGGCATGCCATGCAACCTAACGACTTCTCTAAAGAACAAATCCGCAATGTTTGAAGCATCATCGGTTTTATGACAAGCTATAAATGTGCCATCTTAGAGAATCTATCCACAACAACAAAAATAGAATCCCTACCCTTCTTAGTCCTAGGCAACCCCAAAATAAAGTCCATAGAAATGTCAATCCAAGTTCTTTTTAAGAATAGCACGCAAAAGTGTTCCCAAAGTTCTATTGACAACTTCAGTTTGTCCATCCGTTTGAGGATGACAAGTAGTAGAAAACAACAATTTTGTGCCAAGTTTAGCCCATAAAGTATTCCAAAAGTAACTCAAGAATTTAACATCGCGACCAGAAACAATAGTCCTAGGCATGCCATGCAACCTAACGACTTCTCTAAAGAACAAATCCGCAATGTTTGAAGCATCATCGGTTTTATGACAAGCTATAAAATGTGCCATCTTAGAGAATCTATCCACAACAACAAAAATAGAATCCCTACCCTTCTTAGTCCTAGGCAACCCCAAAATAAAGTCCATAGAAATGTCAATCCAAGTTCTTTTTAAGAATAGCACGCAAAAGTGTTCCCAAAGTTCTATTGACAACTTCAGTTTGTCATCCGTTTGAGGATGACAAGTAGTAGAAAACAACAATTTTGTGCCAAGTTTAGCCCATAAAGTATTCCAAAAGTAACTCAAGAATTTAACATCGCGACCAGAAACATTAGTCCTAGGCATGCCATGCAACCTAACGACTTCTCTAAAGAACAAATCCGCAATTTTTGAAGCATCATTGGTTTTATGACAAGCTATAAATGTGCCATCTTAGAGAATCTATCCACAACAACAAAAATAGAATCCCTACCCTTCTTAGTCCTAGGCAACCCCAAAATAAAGTCCATAGAAATGTCAATCCAAGTTCTTTTTAAGAATAGCACGCAAAAGTGTTCCCAAAGTTCTATTGACAACTTCAGTTTGTCCATCCGTTTGAGGATGACAAGTAGTAGAAAACAACAATTTTGTGCCAAGTTTAGCCCATAAAGTATTCCAAAAGTAACTCAAGAATTTAACATCGCGACCAGAAACAATAGTCCTAGGCATGCCATGCAACCTAACGACTTCTCTAAAGAACAAATCCGCAATGTTTGAAGCATCATCGGTTTTATGACAAGCTATAAATGTGCCATCTTAGAGAATCTATCCACAACAACAAAAATAGAATCCCTACCCTTCTTAGTCCTAGGCAACCCCAAATAAAGTCCATAGAAATGTCAATCCAAGTTCTTTTTAAGAATAGCACGCAAAAGTGTTCCCAAAGTTCTATTGACAACTTCAGTTTGTCCATCCGTTTGAGGATGACAAGTAGTAGAAAACAACAATTTTGTGCCAAGTTTAGCCCATAAAGTATTCCAAAAGTAACTCAAGAATTTAACATCGCGACCAGAAACAATAGTCCTAGGCATGCCATGCAACCTAACGACTTCTCTAAAGAACAAATCCGCAATGTTTGAAGCATCATCGGTTTTATGACAAGCTATAAAATGTGCCATCTTAGAGAATCTATCCACAACAACAAAAATAGAATCCCTACCCTTCTTAGTCCTAGGCAACCCCAAAATAAAGTCCATAGAAATGTCAATCCAAGTTCTTTTTAAGAATAGCACGCAAAAGTGTTCCCAAAGTTCTATTGACAACTTCAGTTTGTCCATCCGTTTGAGGATGACAAGTAGTAGAAAACAACAATTTTGTGCCAAGTTTAGCCCATAAAGTATTCCAAAAGTAACTCAAGAATTTAACATCGCGACCAGAAACAATAGTCCTAGGCATGCCATGCAACCTAACGACTTCTCTAAAGAACAAATCCGCAATGTTTGAAGCATCATCGGTTTTATGACAAGCTATAAAATGTGCCATCTTAGAGAATCTATCCACAACAACAAAAATAGAATCCCTACCCTTCTTAGTCCTAGGCAACCCCAAAATAAAGTCCATAGAAATGTCAATCCAAGTTCTTTTTAAGAATAGCACGCAAAAGTGTTCCCAAAGTTCTATTGACAACTTCAGTTTGTCCATCCGTTTGAGGATGACAAGTAGTAGAAAACAACAATTTTGTGCCAAGTTTAGCCATAAAGTATTCCAAAAGTAACTCAAGAATTTAACATCGCGACCAGAAACAATAGCCCTAGGCATGCCATGCAACCTAACGACTTCTCTAAAGAACAAATCCGCAATGTTTGAAGCATCATCGGTTTTATGACAAGCTATAAAATGTGCCATCTTAGAGAATCTATCCACAACAACAAAAATAGAATCCCTACCCTTCTTAGTCCTAGGCAACCCCAAAATAAAGTCCATAGAAATGTCAATCCAAGTTCTTTTTAAGAATAGCACGCAAAAGTGTTCCCAAAGTTCTATTGACAACTTCAGTTTGTCCATCCGTTTGAGGATGACAAGTAGTAGAAAACAACAATTTTGTGCCAAGTTTAGCCCATAAAGTCTTCCAAAAGTAACTCAAGAATTTAACATCGCGACCAGAAACAATAGTCCTAGGCATGCCATGCAACCTAACGACTTCTCTAAAGAACAAATCCGCAATGTTTGAAGCATCATCGGTTTTATGACAAGCTATAAAATGTGCCATCTTAGAGAATCTATCCACAACAACAAAAATAGAATCCCTCCCTTCTTAGTCCTAGGCAACCCCAAAATAAAGTCCATAGAAATGTCAATCCAAGTTCTTTTTAAGAATAGCACGCAAAAGTGTTCCCAAAGTTCTATTGACAACTTCAGTTTGTCCATCCGTTTGAGGATGACAAGTAGTAGAAAACAACAATTTTGTGCCAAGTTTAGCCCATAAAGTATTCCAAAAGTAACTCAAGAATTTAACATCGCGACCAGAAACATTAGTCCTAGGCATGCCATGCAACCTAACGACTTCTCTAAAGAACAAATCCGCAATGTTTGAAGCATCATTGGTTTTATGACAAGCTATAAATGTGCCATCTTAGAGAATCTATCCACAACAACAAAAATAGAATCCCTACCCTTATTAGTCCTAGGCAACCCCAAAATAAAGTCCATAGAAATGTCAATCCAAGTTCTTTTTAAGAATAGCACGCAAAAGTGTTCCCAAAGTTCTATTGACAACTTCAGTTTGTCCATCCGTTTGAGGATGACAAGTAGTAGAAAACAACAATTTTGTGCCAGGTTTAGCCCATAAAGTATTCCAAAAGTAACTCAAGAATTTAACATCGCGAACAGAAACAATAGTCTTAGGCATGCCATGCAACCTAACGACTTCTCTAAAGAACAAATCCGCAATGTTTGAAGCATCATCGGTTTTATGACAAGCTATAAAATATGCCATCTTAGAGAATCTATCCACAAAAACAAAAATAGAATCCCTCGCCTTCTTAGTCCTAGGCAACCCCGAAATAAAGTCCATAGAAATGTCAATCCAAGTTCTTTTTAAGAATAGCACGCAAAAGTGTTCCCAAAGTTCTATTGACAACTTCAGTTTGTCCATCCGTTTGAGGATGACAAGTAGTAGAAACCAACAATTTTGTGCCAAGTTTAGCCCATAAAGTATTCCAAAAGTAACTCAAGAATTTAACATCGCGACCAGAAACAATAGTCCTAGGCATGCCATGCAACCTAACGACTTCTCTAAAGAACAAATCCGCAATGTTTGAAGCATCATCGGTTTTATGACAAGCTATAAAATGTGCCATCTTAGAGAATCTATCCACAACAACAAAAATAGAATCCCTCCCTTCTTAGTCCTAGGCAACCCCAAAATAAAGTCCATAGAAATGTCAATCCAAGTTCTTTTTAAGAATAGCACGCAAAAGTGTTCCCAAAGTTCTATTGACAACTTCAGTTTGTCCATCCGTTTGAGGATGACAAGTAGTAGAAACCAACAATTTTGTGCCAAGTTTAGCCCATAAAGTCTTCCAAAAGTAACTCAAGAATTTAACATCGCGACCAGAAACAATAGTCCTAGGCATGCCATGCAACCTAACGACTTCTCTAAAGAACAAATCCGCAATGTTTGAAGCATCATCGGTTTTATGACAAGCTATAAAATGTGCCATCTTAAAGAATCTATCCACAACAACAAAAATAGAATCCCTACCCTTCTTAGTCCTAGGCAACCCCAAAATAAAGTCCATAGAAATGTCAATCCAAGTTCTTTTTAAGAATAGCACGCAAAAGTGTTCCCAAAGTTCTATTGACAACTTCAGTTTGTCCATCCGTTTGAGGATGACAAGTAGTAGAAAACAACAATTTTGTGCCAAGTTTAGCCCATAAAGTATTCCAAAAGTAACTCAAGAATTTAACATCGCGACCAGAAACAATAGTCCTAGGCATGCCATGCAACCTAACGACTTCTCTAAAGAACAAATCCGCAATGTTTGAAGCATCATCGGTTTTATGACAAGCTATAAAATATGCCATCTTAGAGAATCTATCCACAACAACAAAAATAGAATCCCTACCCTTCTTAGTCCTAGGCAACCCCAAAATAAAGTCCATAGAAATGTCAATCCAAGTTCTTTTTAAGAATAGCACGCAAAAGTGTTCCCAAAGTTCTATTGACAACTTCAGTTTGTCCATCCGTTTGAGGATGACAAGTAGTAGAAACAACAATTTTGTGCCAAGTTTAGCCCATAAAGTATTCCAAAAGTAACTCAAGAATTTAACATCGCGACCAGAAACAATTAGTCCTAGGCATGCCATGCAACCTAACGACTTCTCTAAAGAACAAATCCGCAATGTTTGAAGCATCATTGGTTTTATGACAAGCTATAAATGTGCCATCTTAGAGAATCTATCCACAACAACAAAAATAGAATCCCTACCCTTCTTAGTCCTAGGCAACCCCAAAATAAAGTCCATAGAAATGTCAATCCAAGTTCTTTTTAAGAATAGCACGCAAAAGTGTTCCCAAAGTTCTATTGACAACTTCAGTTTGTCCATCCGTTTGAGGATGACAAGTAGTAGAAAACAACAATTTTGTGCCAAGTTTAGCCCATAAAGTATTCCAAAAGTAACTCAAGAATTTAACATCGCGACCAGAAACAATAGTCCTAGGCATGCCATGCAACCTAACGACTTCTCTAAAGAACAAATCCGCAATGTTTGAAGCATCATCGGTTTTATGACAAGCTATAAATGTGCCATCTTAGAGAATCTATCCACAACAACAAAAATAGAATCCCTACCCTTCTTAGTCCTAGGCAACCCCAAAATAAAGTCCATAGAAATGTCAATCCAAGTTCTTTTTAAGAATAGCACGCAAAAGTGTTCCCAAAGTTCTATTGACAACTTCAGTTTGTCCATCCGTTTGAGGATGACAAGTAGTAGAAAACAACAATTTTGTGCCAAGTTTAGCCCATAAAGTCTTCCAAAAGTAACTCAAGAATTTAACATCGCGACCAGAAACAATAGTCCTAGGCATGCCATGCAACCTAACGACTTCTCTAAAGAACAAATCCGCAATGTTTGAAGCATCATCGGTTTTATGACAAGCTATAAAATGTGCCATCTTAGAGAATCTATCCACAACAACAAAAATAGAATCCCTACCCTTCTTAGTCCTAGGCAACCCCAAAATAAAGTCCATAGAAATGTCAATCCAAGTTCTTTTTAAGAATAGCACGCAAAAGTGTTCCCAAAGTTCTATTGACAACTTCAGTTTGTCCATCCGTTTGAGGATGACAAGTAGTAGAAAACAACAATTTTGTGCCAAGTTTAGCCCATAAAGTATTCCAAAAGTAACTCAAGAATTTAACATCGCGACCAGAAACAATAGTCCTAGGCATGCCATGCAACCTAACGACTTCTCTAAAGAACAAATCCGCAATGTTTGAAGCATCATTGGTTTTATGACAAGCTATAAATGTGCCATCTTAGAGAATCTATCCACAACAACAAAAATAGAATCCCTACCCTTCTTAGTCCTAGGCAACCCCAAAATAAAGTCCATAGAAATGTCAATCCAAGTTCTTTTTAAGAATAGCACGCAAAAGTGTTCCCAAAGTTCTATTGACAACTTCAGTTTGTCCATCCGTTTGAGGATGACAAGTAGTAGAAAACAACAATTTTGTGCCAAGTTTAGCCCATAAAGTCTTCCAAAAGTAACTCAAGAATTTAACATCGCGACCAGAAACAATAGTCCTAGGCATGCCATGCAACCTAACGACTTCTCTAAAGAACAAATCCGCAATGTTTGAAGCATCATCGGTTTTATGACAAGCTATAAAATGTGCCATCTTAGAGAATCTATCCACAACAACAAAAATAGAATCCCTACCCTTATTAGTCCTAGGCAACCCCAAAATAAAGTCCATAGAAATGTCAATCCAAGTTCTTTTTAAGAATAGCACGCAAAAGTGTTCCCAAAGTTCTATTGACAACTTCAGTTTGTCCATCCGTTTGAGGATGACAAGTAGTAGAAAACAACAATTTTGTGCCAAGTTTAGCCCATAAAGTCTTCCAAAAGTAACTCAAGAATTTAACATCGCGAACAGAAACAATAGTCTTAGGCATGCCATGCAACCTAACGACTTCTCTAAAGAACAAATCCGCAATGTTTGAAGCATCATCGGTTTTATGACAAGCTATAAAATATGCCATCTTAGAGAATCTATCCACAAAAACAAAAATAGAATCCCTCGCCTTCTTAGTCCTAGGCAACCCCGAAATAAAGTCCATAGAAATGTCAATCCAAGTTCTTTTTAAGAATAGCACGCAAAAGTGTTCCCAAAGTTCTATTGACAACTTCAGTTTGTCCATCCGTTTGAGGATGACAAGTAGTAGAAAACAACAATTTTGTGCCAAGTTTAGCCCATAAAGTATTCCAAAAGTAACTCAAGAATTTAACATCGCGACCAGAAACAATAGTCCTAGGCATGCCATGCAACCTAACGACTTCTCTAAAGAACAAATCCGCAATGTTTGAAGCATCATCGGTTTTATGACAAGCTATAAAATGTGCCATCTTAGAGAATCTATCCACAACAACAAAAATAGAATCCCTACCCTTCTTAGTCCTAGGCAACCCCAAAATAAAGTCCATAGAAATGTCAATCCAAGTTCTTTTTAAGAATAGCACGCAAAAGTGTTCCCAAAGTTCTATTGACAACTTCAGTTTGTCCATCCGTTTGAGGATGACAAGTAGTAGAAACCAACAATTTTGTGCCAAGTTTAGCCCATAAAGTATTCCAAAAGTAACTCAAGAATTTAACATCGCGACCAGAAACATAGTCCTAGGCATGCCATGCAACCTAACGACTTCTCTAAAGAACAAATCCGCAATGTTTGAAGCATCATCGGTTTTATGACAAGCTATAAATGTGCCATCTTAGAGAATCTATCCACAACAACAAAAATAGAATCCCTACCCTTCTTAGTCCTAGGCAACCCCAAAATAAAGTCCATAGAAATGTCAATCCAAGTTCTTTTTAAGAATAGCACGCAAAAGTGTTCCCAAAGTTCTATTGACAACTTCAGTTTGTCCATCCGTTTGAGGATGACAAGTAGTAGAAAACAACAATTTTGTGCCAAGTTTAGCCCATAAAGTATTCCAAAAGTAACTCAAGAATTTAACATCGCGACCAGAAACAATAGTCCTAGGCATGCCATGCAACCTAACGACTTCTCTAAAGAACAAATCCGCAATTTTTGAAGCATCATCGGTTTTATGACAAGCTATAAAATGTGCCATCTTAGAGAATCTATCCACAACAACAAAAATAGAATCCCTACCCTTCTTAGTCCTAGGCAACCCCAAAATAAAGTCCATAGAAATGTCAATCCAAGTTCTTTTTAAGAATAGCACGCAAAAGTGTTCCCAAAGTTCTATTGACAACTTCAGTTTGTCCATCCGTTTGAGGATGACAAGTAGTAGAAAACAACAATTTTGTGCCAAGTTTAGCCCATAAAGTATTCCAAAAGTAACTCAAGAATTTAACATCGCGACCAGAAACAATAGCCCTAGGCATGCCATGCAACCTAACGACTTCTCTAAAGAACAAATCCGCAATGTTTGAAGCATCATCGGTTTTATGACAAGCTATAAAATGTGCCATCTTAGAGAATCTATCCACAACAACAAAAATAGAATCCCTACCCTTATTAGTCCTAGGCAACCCCAAAATAAAGTCCATAGAAATGTCAATCCAAGTTCTTTTTAAGAATAGCACGCAAAAGTGTTCCCAAAGTTCTATTGACAACTTCAGTTTGTCCATCCGTTTGAGGATGACAAGTAGTAGAAAACAACAATTTTGTGCCAAGTTTAGCCCATAAAGTCTTCCAAAAGTAACTCAAGAATTTAACATCGCGACCAGAAACAATAGTCCTAGGCATGCCATGCAACCTAACGACTTCTCTAAAGAACAAATCCGCAATGTTTGAAGCATCATCGGTTTTATGACAAGCTATAAATAGTGCCATCTTAGAGAATCTATCCACAACAACAAAAATAGAATCCCTACCCTTCTTAGTCCTAGGCAACCCCAAAATAAAGTCCATAGAAATGTCAATCCAAGTTCTTTTTAAGAATAGCACGCAAAAGTGTTCCCAAAGTTCTATTGACAACTTCAGTTTGTCCATCCGTTTGAGGATGACAAGTAGTAGAAAACAACAATTTTGTGCCAAGTTTAGCCCATAAAGTATTCCAAAAGTAACTCAAGAATTTAACATCGCGACCAGAAACAATAGTCTAGGCATGCCATGCAACCTAACGACTTCTCTAAAGAACAAATCCGCAATGTTTGAAGCATCATCGGTTTTATGACAAGCTATAAATGTGCCATCTTAGAGAATCTATCCACAACAACAAAAATAGAATCCCTACCCTTCTTAGTCCTAGGCAACCCCAAAATAAAGTCCATAGAAATGTCAATCCAAGTTCTTTTTAAGAATAGCACGCAAAAGTGTTCCCAAAGTTCTATTGACAACTTCAGTTTGTCCATCCGTTTGAGGATGACAAGTAGTAGAAAACCAACAATTTTGTGCCAAGTTTAGCCCATAAAGTCTTCCAAAAGTAACTCAAGAATTTAACATCGCGACCAGAAACAATAGTCCTAGGCATGCCATGCAACCTAACGACTTCTCTAAAGAACAAATCCGCAATGTTTGAAGCATCATCGGTTTTATGACAAGCTATAAAATGTGCCATCTTAGAGAATCTATCCACAACAACAAAAATAGAATCCCTCCCCTTCTTAGTCCTAGGCAACCCCAAAATAAAGTCCATAGAAATGTCAATCCAAGTTCTTTTTAAGAATAGCACGCAAAAGTGTTCCCAAAGTTCTATTGACAACTTCAGTTTGTCCATCCGTTTGAGGATGACAAGTAGTAGAAAACAACAATTTTGTGCCAAGTTTAGCCCATAAAGTATTCCAAAAGTAACTCAAGAATTTAACATCGCGACCAGAAACAATAGTCCTAGGCATGCCATGCAACCTAACGACTTCTCTAAAGAACAAATCCGCAATGTTTGAAGCATCATCGGTTTTATGACAAGCTATAAAATATGCCATCTTAGAGAATCTATCCACAACAACAAAAATAGAATCCCTACCCTTCTTAGTCCTAGGCAACCCCAAATAAAGTCCATAGAAATGTCAATCCAAGTTCTTTTTAAGAATAGCACGCAAAAGTGTTCCCAAAGTTCTATTGACAACTTCAGTTTGTCCATCCGTTTGAGGATGACAAGTAGTAGAAACCAACAATTTTGTGCCAAGTTTAGCCCATAAAGTCTTCCAAAAGTAACTCAAGAATTTAACATCGCGACCAGAAACAATAGTCCTAGGCATGCCATGCAACCTAACGACTTCTCTAAAGAACAAATCCGCAATGTTTGAAGCATCATCGGTTTTATGACAAGCTATAAAATGTGCCATCTTAGAGAATCTATCCACAACAACAAAAATAGAATCCCTACCCTTATTAGTCCTAGGCAACCCCAAAATAAAGTCCATAGAAATGTCAATCCAAGTTCTTTTTAAGAATAGCACGCAAAAGTGTTCCCAAAGTTCTATTGACAACTTCAGTTTGTCCATCCGTTTGAGGATGACAAGTAGTAGAAAACAACAATTTTGTGCCAAGTTTAGCCCATAAAGTATTCCAAAAGTAACTCAAGAATTTAACATCGCGACCAGAAACAATAGTCCTAGGCATGCCATGCAACCTAACGACTTCTCTAAAGAACAAATCCGCAATTTTTGAAGCATCATCGGTTTTATGACAAGCTATAAAATAGTGCCATCTTAGAGAATCTATCCACAACAACAAAAATAGAATCCCTACCCTTCTTAGTCCTAGGCAACCCCAAAATAAAGTCCATAGAAATGTCAATCCAAGTTCTTTTTAAGAATAGCACGCAAAAGTGTTCCCAAAGTTCTATTGACAACTTCAGTTTGTCCATCCGTTTGAGGATGACAAGTAGTAGAAACCAACAATTTTGTGCCAAGTTTAGCCCATAAAGTCTTCCAAAAGTAACTCAAGAATTTAACATCGCGACCAGAAACAATAGTCCTAGGCATGCCATGCAACCTAACGACTTCTCTAAAGAACAAATCCGCAATGTTTGAAGCATCATTGGTTTTATGACAAGCTATAAAATGTGCCATCTTAGAGAATCTATCCACAACAACAAAAATAGAATCCCTACCCTTCTTAGTCCTAGGCAACCCCAAAATAAAGTCCATAGAAATGTCAATCCAAGTTCTTTTTAAGAATAGCACGCAAAAGTGTTCCCAAAGTTCTATTGACAACTTCAGTTTGTCCATCCGTTTGAGGATGACAAGTAGTAGAAAACAACAATTTTGTGCAAGTTTAGCCCATAAAGTCTTCCAAAAGTAACTCAAGAATTTAACATCGCGAACAGAAACAATAGTCTTAGGCATGCCATGCAACCTAACGACTTCTCTAAAGAACAAATCCGCAATTTTGAAGCATCATCGGTTTTATGACAAGCTATAAAATATGCCATCTTAGAGAATCTATCCACAAAAACAAAAATAGAATCCCTCGCCTTCTTAGTCCTAGGCAACCCCAAAATAAAGTCCATAGAAATGTCAATCCAAGTTCTTTTTAAGAATAGCACGCAAAAGTGTTCCCAAAGTTCTATTGACAACTTCAGTTTGTCCATCCGTTTGAGGATGACAAGTAGTAGAAACAACAATTTTGTGCCAAGTTTAGCCCATAAAGTATTCCAAAAGTAACTCAAGAATTTAACATCGCGACCAGAAACAATAGCCCTAGGCATGCCATGCAACCTAACGACTTCTCTAAAGAACAAATCCGCAATGTTTGAAGCATCATCGGTTTTATGACAAGCTATAAAATATGCCATCTTAGAGAATCTATCCACAACAACAAAAATAGAATCCCTCCCCTTCTTAGTCCTAGGCAACCCCAAAATAAAGTCCATAGAAATGTCAATCCAAGTTCTTTTTAAGAATAGCACGCAAAAGTGTTCCCAAAGTTCTATTGACAACTTCAGTTTGTCCATCCGTTTGAGGATGACAAGTAGTAGAAAACAACAATTTTGTGCCAAGTTTAGCCCATAAAGTATTCCAAAAGTAACTCAAGAATTTAACATCGCGACCAGAAACAATAGTCTTAGGCATGCCCTGCAACCAACGACTTCTCTAAAGAACAAATCCGCAATGTTTGAAGCATCATCGGTTTTATGACAAGCTATAAATGTGCCATCTTAAAGAATCTATCCACAACAACAAAATAGAATCCCTCCCCTTCTTAGTCCTAGGCAACCCCAAAATAAAGTCCATAGAAATGTCAATCCAAGTTCTTTTTAAGAATAGCACGCAAAAGTGTTCCCAAAGTTCTATTGACAACTTCAGTTTGTCCATCCGTTTGAGGATGACAAGTAGTAGAAAACAACAATTTTGTGCCAAGTTTAGCCCATAAAGTATTCCAAAAGTAACTCAAGAATTTAACATCGCGACCAGAAACAATAGTCCTAGGCATGCCATGCAACCTAACGACTTCTCTAAAGAACAAATCCGCAATGTTTGAAGCATCATCGGTTTTATGACAAGCTATAAAATATGCCATCTTAGAGAATCTATCCACAACAACAAAAATAGAATCCCTCGCCTTCTTAGTCCTAGGCAACCCCAAAATAAAGTCCATAGAAATGTCAATCCAAGTTCTTTTTAAGAATAGCACGCAAAAGTGTTCCCAAAGTTCTATTGACAACTTCAGTTTGTCCATCCGTTTGAGGATGACAAGTAGTAGAAAACAACAATTTTGTGCCAAGTTTAGCCCATAAAGTATTCCAAAAGTAACTCAAGAATTTAACATCGCGACCAGAAACAATAGTCCTAGGCATGCCATGCAACCTAACGACTTCTCTAAAGAACAAATCCGCAATGTTTGAAGCATCATCGGTTTTATGACAAGCTATAAATATGCCATCTTAGAGAATCTATCCACAAAAACAAAAATAGAATCCCTCGCCTTCTTAGTCCTAGGCAACCCCAAAATAAAGTCCATAGAAATGTCAATCCAAGTTCTTTTTAAGAATAGCACGCAAAAGTGTTCCCAAAGTTCTATTGACAACTTCAGTTTGTCCATCCGTTTGAGGATGACAAGTAGTAGAAACCAACAATTTTGTGCCAAGTTTAGCCCATAAAGTCTTCCAAAAGTAACTCAAGAATTTAACATCGCGACCAGAAACAATAGTCCTAGGCATGCCATGCAACCTAACGACTTCTCTAAAGAACAAATCCGCAATGTTTGAAGCATCATCGGTTTATGACAAGCTATAAAATGTGCCATCTTAGAGAATCTATCCACAACAACAAAAATAGAATCCCTCCCCTTCTTAGTCCTAGGCAACCCCAAAATAAAGTCCATAGAAATGTCAATCCAAGTTCTTTTTAAGAATAGCACGCAAAAGTGTTCCCAAAGTTCTATTGACAACTTCAGTTTGTCCATCCGTTTGAGGATGACAAGTAGTAGAAAACAACAATTTTGTGCCAAGTTTAGCCCATAAAGTCTTCCAAAAGTAACTCAAGAATTTAACATCGCGACCAGAAACAATTAGTCCTAGGCATGCCATGCAACCTAACGACTTCTCTAAAGAACAAATCCGCAATTTTTGAAGCATCATCGGTTTTATGACAAGCTATAAATGTGCCATCTTAGAGAATCTATCCACAACAACAAAAATAGAATCCCTACCCTTCTTAGTCCTAGGCAACCCCAAAATAAAGTCCATAGAAATGTCAATCCAAGTTCTTTTTAAGAATAGCACGCAAAAGTGTTCCCAAAGTTCTATTGACAACTTCAGTTTGTCCATCCGTTTGAGGATGACAAGTAGTAGAAACCAACAATTTTGTGCCAAGTTTAGCCCATAAAGTATTCCAAAAGTAACTCAAGAATTTAACATCGCGACCAGAAACAATAGCCCTAGGCATGCCATGCAACCTAACGACTTCTCTAAAGAACAAATCCGCAATGTTTGAAGCATCATCGGTTTTATGACAAGCTATAAAATGTGCCATCTTAGAGAATCTATCCACAACAACAAAAATAGAATCCCTACCCTTATTAGTCCTAGGCAACCCCAAAATAAAGTCCATAGAAATGTCAATCCAAGTTCTTTTTAAGAATAGCACGCAAAAGTGTTCCCAAAGTTCTATTGACAACTTCAGTTTGTCCATCCGTTTGAGGATGACAAGTAGTAGAAAACAACAATTTTGTGCCAGTTTAGCCCATAAAGTCTTCCAAAAGTAACTCAAGAATTTAACATCGCGACCAGAAACAATAGTCCTAGGCATGCCATGCAACCTAACGACTTCTCTAAAGAACAAATCCGCAATGTTTGAAGCATCATCGGTTTTATGACAAGCTATAAAATATGCCATCTTAGAGAATCTATCCACAAAACAAAAATAGAATCCCTCGCCTTCTTAGTCCTAGGCAACCCCGAAATAAAGTCCATAGAAATGTCAATCCAAGTTCTTTTTAAGAATAGCACGCAAAAGTGTTCCCAAAGTTCTATTGACAACTTCAGTTTGTCCATCCGTTTGAGGATGACAAGTAGTAGAAAACAACAATTTTGTGCCAAGTTTAGCCCATAAAGTCTTCCAAAAGTAACTCAAGAATTTAACATCGCGACCAGAAACAATAGTCCTAGGCATGCCATGCAACCTAACGACTTCTCTAAAGAACAAATCCGCAATGTTTGAAGCATCATCGGTTTTATGACAAGCTATAAAATGTGCCATCTTAGAGAATCTATCCACAACAACAAAAATAGAATCCCTACCCTTCTTAGTCCTAGGCAACCCCAAAATAAAGTCCATAGAAATGTCAATCCAAGTTCTTTTTAAGAATAGCACGCAAAAGTGTTCCCAAAGTTCTATGACAACTTCAGTTTGTCCATCCGTTTGAGGATGACAAGTAGTAGAAACCAACAATTTTGTGCCAAGTTTAGCCATAAAGTATTCCAAAAGTAACTCAAGAATTTAACATCGCGACCAGAAACAATAGTCCTAGGCATGCCATGCAACCTAAACGACTTCTCTAAAGAACAAATCCGCAATGTTGAAGCATCATCGGTTTATGACAAGCTATAAAATGTGCCATCTTAAAGAATCTATCCACAACAACAAAAATAGAATCCCTCCCCTTCTTAGTCCTAGGCAACCCCAAAATAAAGTCCATAGAAATGTCAATCCAAGTTCTTTTTAAGAATAGCACGCAAAAGTGTTCCCAAAGTTCTATTGACAACTTCAGTTTGTCCATCCGTTTGAGGATGACAAGTAGTAGAAAACAACAATTTTGTGCCAAGTTTAGCCCATAAAGTATTCCAAAAGTAACTCAAGAATTTAACATCGCGACCAGAAACAATAGCCCTAGGCATGCCATGCAACTAACGACTTCTCTAAAGAACAAATCCGCAATGTTTGAAGCATCATCGGTTTTATGACAAGCTATAAAATATGCCATCTTAGAATCTATCCACAACAACAAAAATAGAATCCCTACCCTTCTTAGTCCTAGGCAACCCAAAATAAAGTCCATAGAAATGTCAATCCAAGTTCTTTTTCAGAATAGCACGCAAAAGTGTTCCCAAAGTTCTATTGACAACTTCAGTTTGTCCATCCGTTGAGGATGACAAGTAGTAGAAACCAACAATTTTGTGACAAGTTTAGCCCATAAAGTCTTCCAAAAGTAACTCAAGAATTTAACATCGCGACCAGAAACAATAGTCCTAGGCATGCCATGCAACCTAACGACTTCTCTAAAGAACAAATCCGCAATGTTTGAAGCATCATCGGTTTTATGACAAGCTATAAAATATGCCATCTTAGAGAATCTATCCACAACAACAAAAATAGAATCCCTCGCCTTCTTAGTCCTAGGCAACCCCAAAATAAAGTCCATAGAAATGTCAATCCAAGTCTTTTTAAGAATAGCACGCAAAGTGTTCCCAAAGTTCTATTGACAACTTCAGTTTGTCCATCCGTTTGAGGATGACAAGTAGTAGAAAACAACAATTTTGTGCCAAGTTTAGCCCATAAAGTCTTCCAAAAGTAACTCAAGAATTTAACATCGCTGTTAGAGTAGGTGCCCGTCGAGCCAAGTGTTGGCCGAGTGTTCACAATGAAACTCTATGTATAAGCAGTCTTTATTTTAATAAATTTGAAATTATTACTTTGGCAAATCTTTATCTGTATACCATGCTAGCTGCATAGATAAAGCCCTTGAATATACAAATAGTAGAAAGAATATGAGATGCTCATATGATGAGTATCATGAAACTCATATTTGTAATACTGTATATTCTAAACGGTTCCTAGTCGATTCAGCCGCCACTAAGAAGGATATAGGCCGCTTCGAGTTAGAGACTAGTATCTACAATGTGAGTACCATGTTTCATTGGTATGGGACATTGTGATGTCCGAACATGCAGATAGGTGCTCCTTGTAGAGTGCACTGAACAACCCTCCATAAAAGGACTTTCCAAAGTGGTTCTCACTTATCGAGTGGAAAAGTCCTGGTTTATGGTTGTACAGAATTAGTCCTTATGACCCGGGACAACATTGAGACTCTATGTGCTAGAATTACACTTTGACTTGTTTTACCGACTCTCATGGGGTCATCAGGTGGCAAGGTTGGGTGTTCTGTCGAAAACACATAGGAGTCGATGCATTGTAGTCGGGGGATTCACCGCTTACCTTCGGGTATGGATATCCTATGTGTTATCATGTGTATGTAGATCGAAATCTCTGGCCAGAGTATGGTTGTAATTATGAAAGGTGTTTCATAGATTGCACCATCGATGCAACTACGACATGACACATAGTATCGATTCATTGACAACTCTCGATAAACCAATGGTTGTCGAATCGATCGGAATATATGAGTTGAAGGGACCGTACTGTACGCTAACCATAA
The DNA here is from genome assembly GCF_022965805.1 of Primulina eburnea. Lineage (NCBI taxonomy): Eukaryota > Viridiplantae > Streptophyta > Magnoliopsida > Lamiales > Gesneriaceae > Primulina > Primulina eburnea. The sequence continues at coordinate 162,307 of NW_027330583.1, forward strand.
TTGAATGGTTCTTGCAGGCACTATCATGTGATACCTAGGGAATCACGTAAGCGATGCTGCTAGGCGTTTAACGTGATTGGTTGGGTACTATCAGACTTGAGTTCTGACGTTCTTACTATCAAGGAGTTGATAAGTAAGAATGGAGCAATTGGGGTATGCTCGATATAAGGACATGTTTAGTCCGAATCACATGGAGATGTGAAACCCCCGGCTAGTTGTATCAATGAACCATTGAGGGCCACACAAGTACTAGCTTTGTAAATCCCGATGAGAAGTAAAAATAGTTCAATGTGTTGAACGGCTTATAAAGGAGTTTATAAGCGTAAGGAAAATTAGAAGTATGGACTTCTATAAAGGAGAAAATAGTTCAATGTGTTTGAACGACTTATATAATGAGTTTATAAGTGCAAAGAAAATATAGAAGTATGACTTCTATGAGAGAAATATAAATTTTAATTTATGGAAGTGTTCCTAGATTAAAATTTGGCCAAGTGACTAATGTTTTTGAAAATTGTGATTTTCATAAACATTATTATGGACTAAATTAAATTAATTCAAGTGTTGAATTAATTATAACACTAGTGGCCTAGTAGAGCCCATAATAATTAAATTAATACAAGTGTTGGATTAATTAAATAATATTGAGTCTTGTAGAGCTCAATTAAAATAATTATTTAACTAGTGGGACTTGGGTAATTCAAGTAATGTTTAATTAGTCTCAAATGTGTTTGAGATAATTTACATTTAGTCCCCAAGTTTTTACTTTGATTAAAAACTATCTTATATGCATGCATGGGAGGTGAAGAGTTGGGGACTACTTTTGATTAAAATAATGGTTGGCATGCAACTTTTTTGTATCAACTTTTTGCAACCCCAAGAGAACTCATCCTCCTCATTACACACAAGTATGGCCGAAATTTTAGTGATATTCCTCTCCTCATTTTTCTCTCTTTTGTTCTTCAATTGTTGGAGATCAAAAACACTTCTCTTTGAAAAATCCTCACATTTTTCTAGTGCAAATTGTGAGGGGATCTACCTAGTTGGTGATGGGCCTAATTGAAGGAAAGTTTCAAGGATTTGGAGGAGAGCTTGTAGATTCATCTTCCATTCAAGAGCTTTGTTGCTAGTCAACAAAGTTGGAGCCACAATCAACTTTTAAAGTTGATAGGTACATTTCTTTAACATCCTATGAATGTTTTTGTTTTGTAAATATTAAACAAGATTTTATATGGGGTGGCCGAAATTATGCCTCAAAATTTTCGAATTTTTGCTTCCGTTGCGTTTCCGGCCACCGTAACCGGTCCGCTTTCAAGTGGTATCCGAGCTAAGGTTACGGATTTTGTGTAATATTTACGTAATATTATGTTGAGATCGATTTCTAACCGCTTGAGAAATTTTTTGGTGCAGATTTGATAGGGCCGAAATTTTTGAAGAAAAACAAAAAAAAAAAAATTTTTTCGGGCAGCCCGAGGGGCTGCCCGAGGGGGCTGCCCGAATATTTCGGGCAGCATAGGGCAGCCCCCGAAATGTTCAGTTTTTAAAATAAAAAAAAAAATTTTTTGTTGTTGCCGGAATCCGGCGACGGAGCTCCGGCGACGGCAATGACGGCTAGGGTTTCCAAAAGTGTTTTGGACAATCTTAGTGTCATGGGCCTTGAGATGTTGGGCCATTGGATGGACAACATTATTTGTGAAATTTAAATGGGCCTAAGTATTTTTGGTGAAAATGGGTTTTGGGCCCTTAAGTTTAAATTTACAATTGTTGCACATATTTTCTCATAAAATAAATAATTGAAGTAGGACCTCAATTATTTATAGTAAATGGTGATTTACAAGAAATTCGATTATAAATAAATTAATTTGAAAGTAGACAAAGGTGTTTGTATACTTTGTTAATTTAATTTATAATTGTGGCGGTTAGTGATTGGATCAAGATATATAATATTGGATCAATTAATTATAGTGATAATTAATTGATGGTGTATGATATGTGATATTATGCATGAAGGATGATCAAAAGCCCAAGCCCAATTTGCTAGGTGTATGCTAGGATATTTGTGTTGTATGATTGTAATAATTATCAATTTTTAAAGTGGGCTTGGTTTTATGGCCCGTTCCCACCCCATGAGATGTATCCCTATGTGCCATGGATATTTATTTGTAAATATTAGAATAGGGGAAGA
>NW_027330584.1:0-3661 GCF_022965805.1 Primulina eburnea
TTACACCTGAAGGTGTAAAACCTGTTGGATACAAATGGGTTTTTTCGAAAGCGAAATGAGAAAATGAATAGTAAGATATAAAGCTCGACTTGTTGCACAAGGTTTTTCTCAAAGGCCTGGAATTGATTATGAAGAAAGTATTCTCCTGTGATGGATGCAATTACGTTTCGGTAATGATTAGCTTGGTGGTATCTGAAAATTTAGAAATGCGTCTTATGGATGTTACAGCTTACTTATATGGATCACTTGATAGTAATATAATATGAAAATCCCTGAAAGATTTAAGATGCCTAAAGCACAAAGTTCAAAACCCAGGGAATTTTATTCTGTGAAATTACAAAGATCATTATATGGGTTAAAGAAATCAGGTCGAATGTGGTATAATCGACTAAGTGATCAATTGATGAAAAAGGGATATGTAAATAATTCAATATGCCCTTGTGTTTCATTAAGAAAACAACATCCGGATGCGTAATTATTGCTGTATATGTTGATGATTTAAATATCATTGGAACGAATAAGGAAATTCAAGAAGTTGTGTCATACTTGAAGGAAGAATTTGAAATGAAGGATCTTGGAAAAACCAAGTATTGTCTGGGTTTACAAATTGAACAAAAAGAATGTGGAATGTTTGTTCACCAGACAAATTATACAGAAAAGATTCTTAAACGTTTTAATATGGATAAAGAAAATCCTTTAAGTACTCCAATGGTTGTTAGATCATTAAACATAGAAAAGGATCCATTCCGTCCATGTGAAGATGATGAAGATATTCTTGGTCCAGAAGTACAATATCTAAGTGCCATTGGTGTCCTTATGTACCTTACAAATTGTACAAGGCCTGATATCTTTTGCCGTGAATCTGTTGGCAAGATTTAGCACATATCCAACAAAGAGACACTGGAACGGAATTAAACATATATTCCGTTATCTACGAGGAACGACAGACTTGAGACTTTTGTATTCAAAAGATGCTAATCCAAGTATAATTGGTTATGCTGATGCTGGATACTTATCTGATCCACACAAGGCACGTTCCCAAACTGGATATGTATTTACTCGTGGAGGCACTGCAATATCTTGGCGTTCACAGAAACAAACGCTGTAACAACTTCATCAAATCATGCCGAGATTATTGCACTACATGAAGCAAGTCGTGAATGTGTGTGGTTAAAATCAATGTCCCAACATATCCAAATCTCATGCGGATTATCATTCGACGAGAAGCCTGTGATACTATATGAAGATAATGCTACATGTGTTGCTCAAATGAAGGAGGGATACATAAAAAGCGACAGAACTAAACATATTCCCCTAAATTCTTCGCATTCACCAGGAGCCAGAGAAGAATAAATGTATTGATGTTCGTCACATTCAATCAAGTGAAAACTCATCAGATCTCTTCACAAAGGTACTACCTACGACAATATTCAGAAAGCACATATATAAATTGGGATGCGCAATCTACGAAATTTGTGAAGAATTGTTCATGTCAACATCAGGGGGAGTTTACGTGACTGCACTCTTTTTCCCTTACTATGGTTTTTATCCCAATGGGTTTTTCCTAGTAAGGTTTTAACAAGGCAGTATAAAAATACGTAATGAAGACAATCATTATGATCATCATCACAAGGGGGAGTGTTGAAAAATATTTAAAATGTGTGTATTGAATATTTGAATGTTGAATATTTGAATGTTGAAAAAGAGTTGTAAATATTGAAAATTAGTGGGTGATGATGTAGGTAATGATGTATTTTTATTTTGGATTATTTGTAAAGATTTCTTATAATAGATCTCTCATTTGTGAAGAAAATCACAATTGAGTAGAGAGAAAATATTATAAAGTGTGTAGTTTGGTAAATTTTGAGAGTTTGAGATTTTTACTTTTTACCATAAATTTTTACTTTTCACAACAATACTCTAATTTTTGAAGTAACACAATTTTTTCGAAATGGAAAATATCTTCACTCCACCACCCCTCTTAAGGAATGCCCACGATTCGTGAAGATAGGGTCTAGTGGTCGGAAGTCTTAAATTTGGGCCCACTATAGTTCTTGGAAGTGCATTTATTGTAAATGAAAAACTCATTAACTCAAATAAGAAATAAAAATATGTTCATATCCAGATGGAAATATATTAAATGTTCAAACTATTAAAGATGAATGGTGTCAGAAGGGTATAATTATACGTTATATATACGACGAAAAACATGTAACTTACATTTTATGTAATGTCCGGAAATTTAATCCTAGTAATCTGTAATTATTGATTTATAATTTGATATGATTATGAAAGGATTAACCGAGATACGATTTGAAGTAACGTGTGAAAATGTATGTGCGAGGACAGTAATATCGGCACACATGCACGACATGAGACGCGCACATGCGCGAATTGGACAGAAGGTCTCGCGCATCTGCGCGACAGGAAAGCGCGCATTTGCGCGAGCTGTGCGATGGGGCAGGGAGAATTCCAGTAGGTCTCGCGCATATGCGCGACCTGCCGAGGAGAACATTGCGCAGACCAGTAGGTCTCGCGCATATGCGCAGCGTGATGTCGCGAATATGCGCGAGACGTGTTTTGCGAAGGAATGGGCCACGTTGCTGAATCATGCATTGTGTATATATATATATATATATATATATATATATATATATATAATATATATATATGTACGAATTGCATTCATTTCATCAGATTGGAGAAAGAGTCTAAGTGTTGAAAGAAGAAATCCTTATGCCTTTTGTGCAAAATCCGTCCGTTAGATTTTGAATCTGACTGCAGTACTGAGTTTCTATCAACGCAGGCTACAACTGGACGTAAGTTTTACTACGTTTTGACATGTCTTGAAATTATGATATTGTCAGAATTGAATGGAATTCATATATGATGTTCTGGACATGTTAGACATCATAGAATCGAAGTCAGATTAGAAACAGACTGATTATGGAATTGTTATGATTTTCTGAAGTTAATTGACTGAGATATGATATCAGATTGTATTGGTATTGATTATGAATTGAGGGAATTGTTATCTGGTGATGTGGTATTGACGGGAATACTGAGTTTGTACCGTTATGCCGATGATTTGAATTAAATCCAGATTAATCAATTTCAGTGTTGAATTAAGATGGAATATTGATATAGATTCTCGATATGTCGTTTCAGATTTACAGAGACAGTCTTGAGTTCAGAATGAGATTGCTTCAGACCAAGACTCAAACGAAGGTATAAGTCAATGTGGTATTGGGAGATCGACTTGAGTCGGTTTAGACTTGAGTTTCCCTAAATCACATACTTTACTTTATTGCATTGATATTGCATTGATTTGATTGATGTACTTGTTCTCTTGATTATAGATAGCAGGTATTAGACGAGTAGTCTTATGACAGAAGTGCCTGATAGTGGTGGGATCGCCACGGGCACATTGCACGATGTCATGAGATAGTGTATTGGCGGAGTGCCATAGTCTGTCACTGGATAATTGGCTATCGATGTGGATAGAATTATAGCTCCTTCTATTACTGGTGATCGTACGTATCGATGTGGATAGAATTATAACTTCTTCTATTACTGTTGATCGATGTTATATCGATGTGGATAGAATCGGAGTTTCTTCTATTACTGGTGATCGATACTATACGATGTGGATAGAACAGAG
>NW_027330585.1:0-10791 GCF_022965805.1 Primulina eburnea
CAAACAAAAATAACGACGCGGCGCGGCGGAGACGGAGTGCTCTTCACTTCCTCACTTAATTCCTTTAAATTAAGCATGCACCATAATTATTAAAATAGCATAAAAATCGTAAACGTGATGCATGAATTTAAAAATATTAAGATTCGTGCTCAGGGTGCTGCTAGGACTAAAATCTCACCCCAGGTGCAAAATTACATTTCTTCCCTGAAAACCCGAAAATTACCATTTCTTCTACGACTTCTACCATAACTTAAAAATACTAAAAAGCTCCTAATACTATAATATTAGACCCAAAACTCTCGGCCACTATTCTAGAATAAGAACAAAGCTCTCGGCCCTTCCCATCATTAATATTATATCACAACACATGGCACCCATTTCTTAACCAATCGGTCCCCTCCTAAATCCCCACCTGTCCAACCTTTTAATCTCATTTTCAAGGCTCTAAGGGACCTTCTAAACCAAGCTAAACCAACGCATTTGCTGCTGCACAAAACCATTACAGAAAAATATCAAGTCTCGCGCGCCTACACAACTCGATCGAGCTACTCTCCCCATGATCGAGCTCCTTCCTCCACCACACACCCATGGCTCCCTCCTAGCATCTTACTAGACCCTACTGGACCGACATGAATCACGGTTACAGCCCTAAGCAGCCTAGACTCTACCAACAGCCGCAAATTTCCAAGGAAGCACTACCCGCGGCGGTTTTCTACGATACCCGATCGGTTGGCTTTGTGGGCAGTTCCAGCAACGTTTGAGTCGTCCTAAGCCATGTCTCAGACCCACCAGGGTCTGGTCTAAGGCTCGGCGAAGTCCTTGAGTTGCTGGCCGACCCTTGCACGCTCAAAACCCAAATAAACGAGCCATCCTAAAGGAAACTCCTCTCGTCTTTCCTTGCAGCGTCCAGTAACCCCTCTAAACCTCAAGACAGCATCTTGACATCACCAGCAGTCCCTAAACAATCCAGGGTCGCAGCCCTTTGCACCAAGATCCGAAAACGTGAGCAGTAAATGTGGAAATGCATGAAACAAAACAAAACCGACACATCCTCATGTGCAGCTACTGGATCGAAAGTTTCTACATGTTACAACACACATTAAACATAAATATGGCGTGAATGATGCAGAAAAAGAGTAAAAGCGTGCCTTAAGATGATTGGAGAACAAGGATGATGAGAGGAACCCGTATGAAGTTTTCTTTTAAGAACAAGTGGAAACGCCGAGGCTTGCTTGATGGAGTTTTTCTGAAAAACCGAGAGGGTGCTGAAAGAGAGAAGGAGTGTCGGCTGGTAATGATGTAGGTTTAGGTTAAAGAATAGTTTAGACTTTAGGCAATATTTAAATAGCTAACAACCAACTAATGGGCCTAATGTTGATAATTAAAAGTTTTAAAAGGATTTTAAACCCAACAAGCTTAAACATAGGCCCATTAAGTCCAAACGCGCTTTCGAAAAATATTTCGAGTTGAAAAGATTTTGAAAATATTAGCCGAACCATTAAAAAGTCCTCCGATTCGATAAAATTTACGTACCGTTAAAAATAAAGTCTCGCGGGTAAAAATACCCCAAAAATTCTCCTTTTTGTAAAATACAGTTAAAAATGCTTTAACTTAATTATAAAAACAAATCATGAAATAAAATAATTTTCTGAAAATTCTCCGGCCTCTGATCCTCGCTCGAACGTGAAATGCAACTTAAAATTCTAATGCACGAACTTTTAAAATTCGTGAAGCAAATCCTATCATGCATGAATTATGCATAAAATAATTAAACATGACTTTATTAATTTATCTCAATACTCCATCTCCAGTCCGGCCTCACTTATTTACTGAAAGGTAGCAACTAAACTACTGCATGAAATAAATAAATTTAAAGAAAAGGATTTAAATACTCATGAAATAAAATCATTTTAATTTTAAATACTAGAATTATGCATGACTTATACGTATTCTGATTTACGGGTTCTACAATCCTTCCCCCCTTAAAAGAAATTTCGTCCTCGAAATTCGCTTATCCTTGATAAACAAAAAGTTTAGACTCTTGATTCTAGAATCTTAATAATCCACGCTTCCGATGCGCTACTCTGATAAGATAAATATTAAGATGTCCTTACGTCTCCTCAATCCTAAATAAATTTGTCTATCGAAATCCTCGTTTGTCAATCGCAACTTAAAACAACTTATGGTGACTTAGTTCTATTCGATGATAGCCCCGAATTTTGACTTATCCCGCAATCCCTCATACTAGAGATGGATGTCCAAATTTAACACACTTTACTTTCCTTATAATATACCCAAGATGTTCATTGACGTATTATACTCCAATATTGAAATCTTAACAACATCATTTCTTAACTTTATTGAACTCAAGATACGTTAAAGCTTTAAGTCCAAGTATTGGCATTCATGCAGTTCGACTTAGGAGATCTTAGCACCAGAATTTTTTTATCGACTTCTGTCCTGGGGTAAAACACTTAAAAGTTAAACCTTATCTCAATCTCATAATAATATTAGACTAAGACACTTGAATCGAGTCTTTATCTTACGGCACTAAACTTACGTAACTTATTATTTACAAGTGCATCCCGGATGTAAAATTGTTGTAAATCTTAAACCTCGAATAAAGTTAATCCATAAAACTCGATTATACAACATCGACCTTCTACCTGAATAACAACATTTCTAGCATCAAATACCTGCTCAAACTATTCTCTTCCCAATTACAATATAGTTGAGGCCTAGAACTCTGGACTTCCTCATTGGAACAAGTGTCTCATTCTTATGTGTCCTTAATGCTTACTTAATTCTAGCATATAAACTTAATAAGTTAGCCCATGGTAGAATTAGACCAACTTTAATAAAACAATTTCACTTATAACCCATAGAATTCTAGAATCCCCATATCAAGATTTTATATTTCTTACTTGGTAGAAATCTTAATATTCATCAATTAATAACTTATATTGAACACAACTAATTCCCTTTTGTTTTTATTTCACCCAAAATTTCCGTATGAACAATTATCCCATAAATTTGAAATTCAGACTTACCTAATCCAAATAGCTTTGAATAAAATACTTCCAATACACATATCCGTTTAGTCCCAAGTTTGTTAATGACTTCCAAAATTTCTCAAGACAATGTGTCTACTCACCTCTTATGTGCGTCTACCAATTAAACTAACCATCATCGTACCCAACTTTCCTAAAAATTTTAAATTCTCACAAGGTATAATCTTAACTGTTACGATCATGACTAAAACTTGTGACACATCAAACTTATGTTCCCAAACCTTTACTAACTCAATGTTTATCCTTATAACTTAAGAAACCGATCAACTTTACCTTAAATCGTCATCACTTTAAATTCTTAATTTGCCCCAACATTATTTCACTAACGCTTAAATTTCACGCCTAAGATTGATTCATCCTACAATGTTCTTGGTTATCATTCATTATTACGTTATAACTCAAATATCTAAATATTCTATATATCATTCGAGCCTAAATAACCGAAAATTCCTATCATTTAAAACCGTTCAATTCTCAATTACTACTAAATAAGTTCTCAATTTCTTAAAATTGTAAAATTAATTCTTACTTTCCTCGAATGTCGTCCAATTTTTTTCCTAAATCTCGAAAATTTCCACAATTACCCATGAGTCATCAGTATTCGCAATTTCATTTTATAGATTTCCCGTATCATAAGGTTCAATAGTCTTAAGTTTATTAAACCCAAAATTAATTCCCACAACACGTCTTACATTTCTATGAAATACTTAAAATCCCAAGTGTTCCTCAAAAGTTCGCAATTACATCCTTAAAATTTTGAAACTTGCAATCTGGCTCTTACAATTCTCCAATTTACATTTTGGCCCTATAACTCTTCGAAATTTGCATTATTGTCCCCATAAAATTTTCCATCTTTCCCTCATTAAACTTTTAAATTCTCGAACTCAAAATTAAATCCCAAAATTTGGTAAATTCAAAAATAGTCCCTTATAATTTTATTTTTGAACTTAGGTCCTCAAATAATTGGTTATTACAATTAGGTCCTTAAAATTCTCAATTCCTACAATTCAATCCTTAAATCCAACTATGTAGAGCATGCATCCTAAATAAATTCTCATAATTAATCTTACATTTCCATAGATACTTAAAATCCTCAAATTGTATATTTATAATCCTACAGATTGTCGTAGTTTTCGAATCGCTATTGCTTATAAGAAATCCTCAAAAATTTACTCGACTAGCAACCAAGAACCATCAATAATTTCTTACAAATTCTACAAGTCCCGAAAACATTCATAATTTTTAAGTTTAACTTATGGCCCATAAGTAGAACATCAGTACTACTAACCCAAAAATTAATATAGTCAAATAATTTACGACCTCTCCTAATGCCCAATAGCGAAATTCTTATTTATGTCCGGTGGGGGTGGAGGTGCATTTCCCTCCTGCCTCTGATGTTCACCGTCCTCCTGGCGAGGCTCATCATCTCTCACGCGCTCAAGAATGCGTCTAGGAGGCATACCGTTCCATACATAACCCAAACGTAACCAACATGCATAATTCCATAATTTACTTTAAATAGACACATAAATAATTAAAGAATCTGAATGTAAAACATTTCATGGAAGCATGCTGTCAAAATAATTCATGCTTTAAATAAAATACGTAAATGTAAAGCTTACAGACGGAAGACGTGACTTCGTGAGCTTCTCGTGGTCAGTAGTAGTGTAACCCTTTACAAGAACATAGGCTCTGATACCAACTGTGAAGGCCCGAAAATCCTTGCTTTGAAAATTTGCGGAAAATTAAAAATTTTCTTTTTTAAATAATTAAAATGCCTCATTCTTAATTTTTTTCTGATAAACAAAGTCAAAGTTTAAAATATCGCAGCGGAAGAAACTAAAGTTGCCAAACATCACAATTTAAAATTATCCAACGACTGATAAAAGTATTGTTTGAGAAATAAAATAGCAACTGCTGCACTGAGGTCCTCGGGTGCCTACTACTGCCGACCCAAGCTGGCTCACTGGTCTCCGCCCTCGGCCCTAGCCTCATCAACACCTACAACAATCAAGTCTAGTGAGCCTAAAGACTCAGCATGCATATATCGCAGGTAACGAGTAAAAATCTGAAGTAAAATGTTCATGGGATAAAATATCATGTCATGAGGCATGCTAAAAATAATCTGAACTGAGCAATTAAATTACGTGCATAGCTGAACTGAAAATCACATTAAAAATATTTGCTCCTTGGAGCCTGTACTGAAATCACTGGTAAAATTTTCTGTTGAGATCATGTTTTACGCCTGTGGCCACTGCACTAAGCTGAACTGATCGGTAATTGACTACCGGGGAGCCTGGAACTGAGCTGGCGGTCACTGAAGACCCGATGGTACCAACCTGAACTGAGCGGTCACTGAAGACCCGATGGTACCAACCTGAACTGAGCGGTCACTGGCGACCGTAAAAATAATGCTCCCACATAGTGAATGAACCACAAGCCATATCGCATAAATCTCAAAAATAATCATTTTCTATTTAATGCACGTAATATAATTAAATCGCATACTGAAATATCTTGTATTAAAATCATGTACTTGCAATATTTAAAAATATCTATATGGCTTGATTGAAGAGTGAAAGAAGATATAAACATGCCTTGGTTTGTTTTGACTGAGAACAAACAAAAATAACGACGCGGCGCGGCGGAGACGGAGTGCTCTTCACTTCCTCACTTAATTCCTTTAAATTAAGCATGCACCATAATTATTAAAATAGCATAAAAATCGTAAACGTGATGCATGAACATTTAAAAATATTAAGATTCGTGCTCAGGGTGCTGCTAGGACTAAAATCTCACCCCAGGTGCAAAATTACCATTTCTTCCCTGAAAACCCGAAAATTACCATTTCTTCTACGACTTCTACCATAACTTAAAAATACTAAAAAGCTCCTAATACTATAATATTAGACCCAAAACTCTCGGCCACTATTCTAGAATAAGAACAAGCTCTCGGCCCTTCCATCATTAATATTATATCACAACACATGGCACCCATTTCTTAACCAATCGGTCCCCTCCTAAATCCCCACCTGTCCAACCTTTTAATCTCATTTTCAAGCTCTAAGGGACCTTCTAAACCAAGCTAAACCAACGCATTTGCTGCTGCACAAAACCATTACAGAAAAATATCAAGTCTCGCGCGCCTACACAACTCGATCGAGCTACTCTCCCCATGATCGAGCTCCTTCCTCCACCACACACCCATGGCTCCCTCCTAGCATCTTACTAGACCCTACTGGACCGACATGAATCACGGTTACAGCCCTAAGCAGCCTAGACTCTACCAACAGCCGCAAATTTCCAAGGAAGCACTACCCGCGGCGGTTTTCTACGATACCCGATCGGTTGGCTTTGTGGGCAGTTCCAGCAACGTTTGAGTCGTCCTAAGCCATGTCTCAGACCCACCAGGGTCTGGTCTAAGGCTCGGCGAAGTCCTTGAGTTGCTGGCCGACCCTTGCACGCTCAAAACCCAAATAAACGAGCCATCCTAAAGGAAACTCCTCTCGTCTTTCCTTGCAGCGTCCAGTAACCCCTCTAAACCTCAAGACAGCATCTTGACATCACCAGCAGTCCCTAAACAATCCAGGGTCGCAGCCCTTTGCACCAAGATCCGAAAACGTGAGCAGTAAATGTGGAAATGCATGAAACAAAACAAAACCGACACATCCTCATGTGCAGCTACTGGATCGAAAGTTTCTACATGTTACAACACACATTAAACATAAATATGGCGTGAATGATGCAGAAAAAGAGTAAAAGCGTGCCTTAAGATGATTGGAGAACAAGGATGATGAGAGGAACCCGTATGAAGTTTTCTTTTAAGAACAAGTGGAAACGCCGAGGCTTGCTTGATGGAGTTTTTCTGAAAAACCGAGAGGGTGCTGAAAGAGAGAAGGAGTGTCGGCTGGTAATGATGTAGGTTTAGGTTAAAGAAAGTAGACTTTAGGCAATATTTAAATAGCTAACAACCAACTAATGGACCTAATGTTGATAATTAAAAGTTTTAAAAGGATTTTAAACCCAACAAGCTTAAACATAGGCCCATTAAGTCCAAACGCGCTTTCGAAAAATATTTCGAGTTGAAAAGATTTTGAAAATATTAGCCGAACCATTAAAAAGTCCTCCGATTCGATAAAATTTACGTACCGTTAAAAATAAAGTCTCGCGGGTAAAAATACCCCAAAAATTCTCCTTTTTGTAAAATACAGTTAAAAATGCTTTAACTTAATTTATAAAAACAAATCATGAAATAAAATAATTTTCTGAAAATTCTCCGGCCTCTGATCCTCGCTCGAACGTGAAATGCAACTTAAAATTCTAATGCACGAACTTTTAAAATTTCGTGAAGCAAATCCTATCATGCATGAATTATGCATAAATAATTAAACATGACTTTATTAATTTATCTCAATACTCCATCTCCAGTCCGGCCTCACTTATTTAACTGAAAAGGTAGCAACTAAACTACTGCATGAAATAAATAAATTTAAAGAAAAGGATTTAAATACTCATGAAATAAAATCATTTTAATTTTAAATACTAGAATTATGCATGACTTATACGTAGTCTGATTTACGGGTTCTACAGAACTCTTCGGAGCTACCGAACCATCTTCGGTCCGTCCGATCATGACCACGGTCAAAATTACACATTAAACCTTCTTAATCACCATTAATCCGTTAATTACCCAATTTGGAATTCGGGCTACTACACTTTCTTAATGGAGATTTTAAGAAAGTGATTTACATGTCTCAACCTGAAGGGTTTACATCTGTCGGAAGTGAGCATATGGTATGCAAACTTCAGAGATCTATTTATGGTCTAAAGAAGGCATCTAGGAGTTGGAACCTCAAATTTGATAGTACGATCAAAGAGTTTGGTTTACTAGGAATCTTGAGGAACCGTGTATGTATAAGAAGGTCAGTGGAGTGTTGTGACATTCCTGGTGCTTTGTGTTGATGACATTCTACTCATTGGGAATGATGTAGGAATGTGCAATCAACTAAGATATGGTTAGCGAGTAAGTTCTCGATGAAGGACTTGGGTGAAACATCTTTTGTATTGGGAATACAGATCTATTGAGATAGATCGAAAAGATGGCTTGGTCTCACACAGTCCACATACATTGATACCATCGTGAAGCGGTTCTCGATGGATGAGTCCATGAGAGGACATCTACCAATGTGTCATGGCGTGTCCCTATCCAAGTCTGTCTCCCAAGACTGATGCAGAGATAGTGGCGATGACACGCATTCCGTATGCTTCGGCAATTGGTAACATCATGTATGGAATGATATCTACACGTCCTGACGTGGCGTTTGCACTATGTGTAGTGAAAGGATATCAATTGAACCCTGGTCTTCCACACTGGAAAGCTGTGAAAGACATCCTCAAGTAGTTGAGAAGGACCAATAAATTGTTCTTGGTCTATGGGGTGGAGAACTGAAATTGGAAGGCTTATACCGACTCTAGCTTCCAAAACGATATCGATGACTCGAAGTCAACCTCTAGGTTTGTATTCATGCTCATTGGTGTTGCTATCTCTTGGAAGAGTTCAAGCAAGACAATACTGCGGATTCCAGCACAAAGGCCGAATACATTGCTGCATCGGATGCAGCAAGGGAGGCTGTTTGGATAAGGAATTTTGTCCAAGAGTTGGGCGTCATTCCTTATGGAGTTGCTCCTGTCCCGGTGTTGTGTGACAACACGGGAGCTTTAGCTCAAGCAAAGGAGCCAATGTCTCATCAGAAATCCAAACTAGTATTGAGAAAGTACCACATCCTCGGAGAGATTGTGGAAAGAAGAGAAGTGTCTATTGACAAAGTCGGCTCCGCAGATTATGTTGTTGATCCACTAATTAGGCCTTTACCTGGACCATTATTCGACAAGCATCGCGAATCAATGGGTCTGAAGTATATGGGTAGTTGGCTCTAGTGCAAGTGGGAGTCTGTTAGAGTAGGTGCACATCGAGCCAAGTGTTGGCCGACTGTTCACGATGAAACTCTTTGGTATTAAACGATCTTTATTTTAATAATATTTGAATTTATTATTTTGGCAAATCTTTATCTGTATACTCATGCTAGTTGCATAGATAAAGCCCTTGAATATACAATAGTAGAAAGAATATGAGATGCTCATATGATGAGTATCATGAAACTCATATTTGTAATACTGTATATTCTAAACTGGTTCCTAGTCGATCAGCCGCCACTAAGAAGGATATAGGCCCGCTCGAGTTAGAGACTAGTATCTGCGATGTGAGTACCATGTTTCATTGGTAGGGGACATTGTGATGTCCGAACATGCAGATAGGTGCTCCTTGTAGAGTGCACTGAACAACCCTCCATAAAAGGACTTTCCAAGTGGTTCTCACTTATCGAGTGGAAAAAGTCCTGGTTTATGGTTGTACAGAATTAGCCCTATGACCCGGGGCAACATTGAGACTCTATGTGCTAGAATTACACTTTGACTTGTTTACCGACTCTCATGGGGTCATCAGGTGGCAAGGTTGGGTGTTCTGTCGAAACACATAGGAGTCGATGCATTGTAGCCGGGGATTCACCGCTTACCTACGGGTATGGATATCCTATGTGTTTTTCATGTATGTGTGGGTTGAAATCTCTGATCAGAGTATGGTGGTAATTATGAAAGGGGTTTCATTGATTACACCATCGATGCAACCACAACATGACACATAGTATCGATTCATTGACAACTCTCGATAAACCAATAGTTGTCGAATCGGTGGGGATATATGAGTTGAAAGGACCGTACTGTACGCTAACCATAATTGAATGGTTCTTGCAGGCACTATCATGTGATACCTAGGGAATCACGTTAGCGATGCTGCTAGGCGTTTAACGTGATTGGTTGGGTACTATCAGACTTGAGTTCTGACGTTCTTATTATCAAGGAGTTGATAAGTAAGAATGGAGCAATTGGGGTATGCTAGAATAAGGACATGTTTAGTCCGAATCACATGGAGATGTGAACCCACGGCTAGTTGTATCAATGAACCATTGAGGGCCGCACAAGTACTAGCTTTGTAAATCCCGATGAGAAGTAAAATAGTTCAATGTGTTGAACGGCTTATAAATGTGTTTATAAGCGTAAAGAAAAATAGAAGTATGACTTCTATGAGAGAAATATAAATTTTAATTTATGGAAGTGTTCCTAGATTAAAATTTGGCCAAGTGAATAATGTATTTGAAAATTGTGATTTTCATAAACATTATTATGGACTAAATTAAATTAATTCAAGTGTTGAATTAATTAAACACTAGTGGGCCTAGTAGAGCCCAAATAATTAAATTAATTCAAATGTTGGATTAATTAAATAATATTGAGTCTTGTAGAGCTCAATTAAAATAATTATTTAAACTAGTGGGACTTGGGTAAATTCAAGTAATGTTTAATTTATCTCAAATATGTTTGAGATAATTGAATTTAGTCCATGGTTTTTTATTTGATAAAAAACTATATTATATGCATGCATGGGAGGTGAAGAGTTGGAGATTACTTTTTATTAAAATAATGCAAGGCATGCACCTTTTGCTTTTTGCTTTTCTCACAACCAAGGCATGCAATTAACTCATTCTCCTTCACTCCCACACCCCTCTTGGCCGAAACATCATCTCCATTTTCTCTCAATATTTTTCTTCATTGTGTTCTTCAATTTGTTGGAGAAACAAAAATCTTTCATTGAAAAAATCTTCTT
>NW_027330586.1:0-2823 GCF_022965805.1 Primulina eburnea
AAAGTCCATAGAAATGTCAATCCAAGTTCTTTTTAAGAATAGCACGCAAAAGTGTTCCCAAAGTTCTATTGACAACTTCAGTTTGTCCATCCGTTTGAGGATGACAAGTAGTAGAAAACAACAATTTCGTGCCAAGTTAGAAAAAGTATTCCAAAAGTAACTCAAGAATTTAACATCGCGACCAGAATCAATAGTCCTAGGCATGCCATGCAACCTAACGACTTCTCTAATGAACAAATCCGCAATGTTTGAAGCATCAATCGGTTTTATGACAAGCTATAAAATGTGCCATCTTAGAAAATCTATCCACAACAACGAAAATAGAATCCATCCCCTTCTTAGTCCTAGGCACCCAAAATAAAGTCCATAGAAATGTCAATCCAAGTTCTTTTTAAGAATAGCACGCAAAAGTGTTCCCAAAGTTCTATTGACAACTTCAGTTTGTCCATCCGTTTGAGGATGACAAGTAGTAGAAAACAACAATTTTGTGCCAAGTTTAGACCATAAAGTATTCCAAAAGTAACTCAAGAATTTAACATCGCGACCAGAAACAATAGTCCTAGGCATGCCATGCAACCTACCGACTTCTCTAAAGAACTAATCCGCAATGTTTGAAACATCATCGATTTTATGGCAAGCTATAAAATGTGCCATCTTAGAGAATCTATCCACAACAACGAAAATAGAATCCATCCCCTTCTTAGTCCTAGGCACCCCAAAATAAAGTCCATAGAAATGTCAATCCAAGTTCTTTTTAAGAATAGCACGCAAAAGTGTTCCCAAAGTTCTATTGACAACTTCAGTTTGTCCATCCGTTTGAGGATGACAAGTAGTAGAAAACAACAATTTTGTGCCAAGTTTAGACCATAAAGTATTCCAAAAGTAACTCAAGAATTTAACATCGCGACCAGAACAATTTCCTAGGCATGCCATGCAACCTACGACTTCTCTAAAGACAATCCGCAATGTTTGAAGCATCATCGGTTTTATGACAAGCTATAAAATGTGCCATCTTAGAGAATCTATCCACAACAACGAAAATAGAATCCATCCCCTTCTTAGTCCTAGGCAACCCCAAAATAAAGTCCATAGAAATGTCAATCCAAGTTCTTTTTAAGAATAGCACGCAAAAGTGTTCCCAAAGTTCTATTGACAACTTCAGTTTGTCCATCCGTTTGAGGATGACAAGTAGTAGAAAACAACAATTTTGTGCCAAGTTTAGACCATAAAGTATTCCAAAAGTAACTCAAGAATTTAACATCGCGACCAGAAACAATAGTCCTAGGCATGCCATGCAACCTACCGACTTCTCTAAAGAACAATCCGCAATGTTTGAAACATCATCGATTTTATGGCAAGCTATAAAATGTGCCATCTTAGAGAATCTATCCACAACAACGAAAATAGAATCCATCCCCTTCTTAGTCGTAGGCACCCAAAATAAAGTCCATAGAAATGTCAATCCAAGTTCTTTTTAAGAATAGCACGCAAAAGTGTTCCCAAAGTTCTATTGACAACTTCAGTTTGTCCATCCGTTTGAGGATGACAAGTAGTAGAAAACAACAATTTTGTGCCAAGTTTAGACCATAAAGTATTCCAAAAGTAACTCAAGAATTTAACATCGCGACCAGAAACAATAGTCCTAGGCATGCCATGCAACCTACCGACTTCTCTAAAGAACAATCCGCAATGTTTGAAGCATCAATCGTTTTATGACAAGCTATAAAATGTGCCATCTTAGAGAATCTATCCACAACAACGAAAATAGAATCCATCCCCTTCTTAGTCCTAGGCACCCCAAAATAAAGTCCATAGAAATGTCAATCCAAGTTCTTTTTAAGAATAGCACGCAAAAGTGTTCCCAAAGTTCTATTGACAACTTCAGTTTGTCCATCCGTTTGAGGATGACAAGTAGTAGAAAACAACAATTTCGTGCCAAGTTTAGACCATAAAGTATTCCAAAAGTAACTCAAGAATTTAACATCGCGACCAGAAACAATAGTCCTAGGCATGCCATGCAACCTACGACTTCTCTAAAGAACAATCCGCAATGTTTGAAGCATCATCGATTTTATGACAAGCTATAAAATGTGCCATCTTAGAGAATCTATCCACAACAACGAAAATAGAATCCATCCCCTTCTTAGTCCTAGGCAACCCCAAAATAAAGTCCATAGAAATGTCAATCCAAGTTCTTTTTAAGAATAGCACGCAAAAGTGTTCCCAAAGTTCTATTGACAACTTCAGTTTGTCCATCCGTTTGAGGATGACAAGTAGTAGAAAACAACAATTTGTGCCAAGTTTAGCCATAAAGTATTCCAAAAGTAACTCAAGAATTTAACATCGCGACCAGAAACAATAGTCCTAGGCATGCCATGCAACCTACCGACTTCTCTAAAGAACTAATACCGCAATGTTTGAAACATCATCGATTTTATGGCAAGCTATAAAATGTGCCATCTTAGAGAATCTATCCACAACAACGAAAATAGAATCCATCCCCTTCTTAGTCCTAGGCACCCCAAAATAAAGTCCATAGAATAGTCAATCCAAGTTCTTTTTAAGAATAGCACGCAAAAGTGTTCCCAAAGTTCTATTGACAACTTCAGTTTGTCCATCCGTTTGAGGATGACAAGTAGTAGAAAACAACAATTTCGTGCCAAGTTTAGACCATAAAGTATTCCAAAAGTAACTCAAGAATTTAACATCGCGCGACCAGAAACAATAGTCCTAGGCATGCCATGCAACCTAACGACTTCTCTAAAGAACAAATCCGCAATGTTTGAAGCATAATCGGTTTTATGACAAGCTATAAAATGTGCC